>NC_135085.1:12730000-13030000 GCF_051107435.1 Chaetodon auriga | reverse complement strand
CCGAGTTGTGTCGAGTGCATTCAGGCCCAGTTATACTTGTTTGAAGTTTATCAAGATGTTTTGAGCAGTAGGGCAGAGCTCTCGTGAAGTTTTGAGCATGTGAGCAACAACGTGGATACATCAGAAACCCATTTGGTGCCCAGAGAGTAAACAGTGGTAGACCAGAGGCCATTGTGACTGACCTCAATGTCAGAAAGAAAACGGACAAGATGCAGACTTAGTAAACACAGTTCGTTAGTGGTAAACATAGACAAACTCTGCTCTGAGGCAGGAGACACAGCTGCATTTCCTCTTCACTGAACACATGACAAAAATATTACCAACACCTCAAAGATTCCACTATAAGAGACAGACAGACAGACAGACAGACAGACAGACAGACGGATAGAACTGAAACTAATTATCATCAATAAACAGAGAGAAATAGAGACAGAACAGGCACAGCAGCAGCAGCACTGCGTTGAAATGTTTCTGTTTCCATTGTCTGAAGTAGCAGTGTGGGTCTGTATGGAAGGACGCACACAGACAGCACATCACAAGCCCTGGAGACGAATCACGCGTTCAGCCAGTGAATCTTCCACCGCCAGGAACCTGCTGGGATTTGAGTTTAAAAACCTTGTACCATCACTCAGAATCCTCATAGTGCCCAGGGGGGGCTGACACAACAGACACACACAGGGATACATGACATCTGTCTAATTCTATTTCATTCATCAAAATGTAAAACTTAATTGGTACTGTGAAACCTAAAAAGAGATTTTATGAGGAGTTTGTTTTGCATAAAGCTGCATATTGTCACATTGATGCAGGGAGTGGTGCAAAGTAGGGAGTAAGGAGGCCTATTGGTAAATGGACTGTGTTTGTGTAGACCACTCAAAACGCTTTTACAACTGAAGTCTGCGTTCACTCATTCGCGCTCACATGGTAGCTAAGCCACCTGCTCATTATGAGCGTTATACATTCACACGCCGATGGCACAGCATCGGGTTTAGGGTTCAGTATCTTGCCCTTGTGGACTGCCGAGGCCAGGAATCGAACCTTCGGATAGGTGGACGACCGCTCTACCTCCTGAGCCACAGCCACCCCTATTGTGCTTAGGTCTAGATTTAAGGTACTTGTACTTGTGTATTTTCATTTCATACGACTTTATACTTGTACTCTGCTACATTTCAGAGGAAAATGTACATTTTGCTCCACCAGATATTTAAATTACACACACAAAATATATGATAATCTTGTAAAATACAGAGTATTGATGTAGATTAAACTGCATAATGATATAAAAAGTTTTGAATTTAGCTCTGCCTCAACCAACTACAACAGTTAAATGCTGCTTATGCATTCAGCAATCAGTATTAATGATCTGATGGTATAATACAGTACATACTAACATTTCAGTCACAGGGTAATTTCTCTGCAGAATGACCACGTTGACCATGACACACACATTTTGCTAATAATAATGCAAATGTACTTTAACTTAAATATGCTTCTGAGTGTATTGAGAGAGTATTTTCACATTATTACAGTGCTACTTTTAAATGCTCTGAATATGACCAATCAACCACCAGGATGTTTTCCTAACTGATACATAGCTCAGACACTGACGGAGGTACGTCTAAAGAATTACCATACCCGAGTAAAAAGCATTTCTGCTTGTTTGTTGTGGTGCATAATCACTTACTCACATGACAAGTTATTTTTAGCAGCACAACATTTGAGCATTTCTGACTCGAATACACATAGAAATACAGTAAGTGCATGTGCTCCTGGCTGCACGTGGACACAACCCAAAGATTAAAGGGCTCTTCGGATGGACAAATATTGCCTTCATTTTGCCAAGAAAGCTTTAAAGATATTTCATCTCAGCTCCCATCCTCTGTGTAAAACATCTAGGTCTTTAACTCATATATCCACACAGATGTGACATTTCCATCAGTCAGTGGCCTGACCGTAAAATGACCTGAGCGGTTATTTCATCTCCACGTAGCTCTTATGTGCTTGCTCATTTTCAGTCGCAGCGATAGCAGACAATGGGCATATCCTATTATCTACCTCTTAATGGGCGAGAGAATGTAACCTTTAAATGATTGATAGAATGATATGCTGGCTGTTGTGACCTCTGGAGCTGATGCTGGCCCTCAGGGTGGAGGCTGTTTCTGCATGGAGAGATGTGATGTCAGAGGAGTGATGCTGTGGGATTATACAACACGTTTTACAAACAACACCACATCTCTCCTCTATCTTTCCATCTCCGTCTCATGATCCGTGATTCAGTTTTTCTTCCCTTCCTTCTTCACTTTAGTGCACGCACACACACACAGGAACTTAAACAAGCCAGCACGCACAGCAGCAGCCAGGCAGATGAATGTGTCTTTAAAACGTCAGGAGGCTCTGCAGCTCCTTGGCTGTGGAGAGCAGCTGATGACACATTCAAGTGAAAAGCACCTCCAATGTCGTCGTCGCCTCAATTTGATGACACAGTGTGTGTTTGGCAACCAGGGGTGAAGTGAAGAGATTAAATGGGCAATCTTTTTTTTTTTTTTTTTTTTTTAACCACACAGCATGAAATAAATAAGGAGTGCATTACACGCAATTAGATGTGCAATGAAAATGGGGGTTGGGGGGTGAGGTGGGGGGGTTAAAGCAAGCTGAAAGAGTGCTTATGTGTATGGGGTGTGAGACAGCGTTGAGCGAAATAGTTATGTTAGAGCGTATAAAGATGACTCATCCCACTGTTTTTGACTGTTCATATGGTTGGTTTGCAAGGACATGCCAACAAATACTGGAGCATTAAAGGTATGAAACAAGGGTGCTGGAATGTGACTATCAAATTAAATGTAGAAATATCTGTTACTTTAAAAACGTGACATGTAGAAGGCAACATACCCACGACTTGCTTTGTCTCTATTGTGCTGCAGGGAATCAGATCTCCCCAAAAAGTCAAACTCCACCGGATCCAGTTTAATATTACTTTGAAAACATTAAATGACTTCAGCATGAAGGTGGAAGCTTTATTCTATCGCTAAAAATACAAGCTGTTCTTTTTTGAGATAAGTATCGAGTATCAGAAGGTGAATGAGTGTTTTCCCTAGAAAGGAAATTAAATATGATGTAAATGCGTCTGAGTCAGTGCCTTTATTTTGGTCGGATGTGTTTTGTTCTTTATTTACAACAACTGTAAAAGTAAATATATAATGACTATGATGATAACCACAGATCTTGACTGCATTACAGCTGGTGAAGGGGGGGGCTTTAAATGTTCCTAAGGCTTTTGATCACACCGTAAACTTTGTCACCACCCATCCCTGACCTTTTATTGGCAGGTGCGTGGTGGCCCCTTTATCTTGTCGACCTGCGGAATGCCGGAGCTTTGGCCCCCAGCCGCCAGAAGGGTGTTTATCACTGTCTCTGTCAGAGGAGAGAGAGAGGAGGAGGAGGGGGCTGCTGAACTGCGACAGCATCTCCGCGGTGGTTTTAGCCTGTGAGTCATCGCTAGAGGGTTTAACTCTTCATGCGCCATGACGCCATGAAGAGGTTGACGGTAAAACTGCATATTATTTTTCACCAAGATGACCAAAGTGCCTTTTGTCTCCCAGTCAGTAAGACAGTTAGGTTAAACATGTGAAAGTAATTTTTTATATGATATATGACATAAAATTGGCGCCTTAATGTTGATGTTTCTATAAATTGGAAAGTACCATTTTGGATATTTATTATCGAATAAATATCTTTTTTTTTATTTAGCAAATTGTGTACCTGCAGTTTAAATGTCCCGATGGATGAATATTCACAGAAACACATCGCTCTTTGTGAGACAGCAGTGCTGAAGTCAATACAGCCAGACTTTTCAGATGTTTGCAGTCATTAGGTTTTACCGAGCGCCGCTGTGCAACAGACAGCACAGAGAACTATTTTTAATAGAGCGAGGCTTTTCAGTATGCCATATGATAAACCTGAATCATTTATATGGATTTTTTCGGACCGGCTCTTGCGTGCGTTGTGTGATGACGCGGCGGTCAGGTGTTACCTCATATAACCAGGGGAGCTGTCCAAGTGCTGAAAACAGAGAACTGCATCGCTTTCGGAGGAGATGCCATACACCTTCACTGCTGTCTGAGCTTTATTGCCAAAGGTAATACACATTTTTTATGTGTTTTAATTATTTTTAAATTAAATGAATATCCCAGTGTCATAGATTGGAGGAAAGCCTTTTTTTAACGTTCGCTTTTCGCCGATTTATGCCAGAATGGTGATGAGCAATGTGATGAAACGCATCCTCAGCAATCGGTGATTACACAATGAGTTGTTGTTGTTGTTATAGTGAAATAATTAGGAAGGAAATGCTTTTTAATGAAGGTTTGTGTTGTTCAGAGGAAATGGGATGCTGAGGTTGCCCATAACAACGCGGGGAGTGACTCATCCAGTGATGTGAATGTATCCCCTCACGCACAGCATCAATTTGCGGAGCATAACTCCCCGATAGGCATACAAATCCAAGATCAAAACAGACTCGCTCACGCTTATGCTCGTTGCCTTCGAGTAAGTTTTTTAGCCAAAATAATTGGCAGAATCATAGCCATCCTCCATTTGGGTTATTCTGTTTTGCAGCTGCTTCACTGACATTTTATGCTCTCTTGATTTGCAGGTAATAAATAGCCTATAATGCTGCATTTCCACCACAAGTTGCCCGCGGGGGGAGCCGTGGTCCTGCTCGCCTTCCTCCTCCATGGATGCGCCGTGCAGGCTGTGTCTCTCCCCCGCCACTACAGGCTCCGAGGCGGGGAGAGCGAGGGGCAGCCGGCTGCCTACCCTCCCAGCTCAGACATGATCAAAGCCCTGGAGTACATTGAGAACCTGAAGCAGCGGAACGGGGGCCGACCCGAACCCGTGGATTATGACGAAGTGGACAAGTTCAGGGTCCTGCTTCAGCTCGCCTCGCAGCAGGATGAAGGTCCCGGAGACCGTCAGCCCGCCCCTGGCGCGCAGAGGCAGGACATTACCGCTGAGCAGCTGATGAAAGCCCTGCTCAAGTCTCTTCAGGATCAAGCCGGGAAAGAAGCCAAGCTCAGCCCTGCATCACCTCCCAGGAACGACCGCCGCACGCACAGGCACCGCACCAAAGACACGGAGGTCTCCGAGAGCGCACCGGCAGACTACGGTAATTTCCCCAGACCCCACAAGAAATACCCACTGATGTTTGAGGATGAGGAGAATACAGACGCTTCCAAGCGGGCCACAGAAGACCTAGATGAGCAGTACACACCCCAGAGCCTTGCCAATTTACGCTCCATCTTCGAAGAGCTTGGGAGGATGCCCACAGTCGGCGGCCAGAAGAGAGACGTGTTCGGCGACGACGACGACGAGGAAGAGGGCGGATTGAGCCTGAGAAACCAGGCCTACGAAGATGTTGCTGGAGGAGAGGAGTGGGTCCCCGTGGAGGAGAGGGAGGAGACGGAGGAGATGGTCAACAGGAGCCACGAAGAAATGGACAGGGCGCTCGGAGAACAGGAGGAAGCAGAGAGGGAGGAGATGCAACGCCGGGCGAGCCAGAACCAAGACGGTGCCGATGATGACACTAAGCTGGTCGATTACTACCTGTTGAAGGTCCTGGAGATGAGCGACCAGACGCAGAAGAGAGATAAGACCGGAGAGCAGAGAAAGAGACTGATCCGCCCCTCCATCGTGGACCCCCGGACAGTGAAGGAGTTGCTGGAGCTCTCCCTGAAGCTCCACGTCCCTCCACAAGACCTCATCGATATGCTGCTCACGGAGGAACTCAGGAAGCTCCACCGCGACCCCCATGCCTCAGCTCGCTACACGACCGGCCAAACCCCCAAAATCAGGTACTTCAGCCGCAGACTGCCGCTCAAGAACAAGCCCGCCCCCGAGGACATGGACCGGGAGGACTTTTTAGACATCATCGGCGTGGAGACGATCAGTAACGAGTACCCTGTGGTGCAGAGACCCCTGAAGACCTCTCCCTCCTCGGACAGAATCCCAGTGGCGTCCAATCCCGCTGCAAATCCAGGCCAGGTTAAAATCCCTCCTCCCTCCGGGCGCAGGGAGAACCTCTTCTTATCCGAGCTCAACAAGATGCCCCTGAAACGCCAGGCCGACGGTGTTGATGATGAAGATGATGACGGGGACGTGGAAGACGAGGTGACGACCTATCTGGCGGCTAAAATCCTCACAGAGTACCCCAACACCATCACCAAGCGGGACACCCAGGCGCAGCTGAAGGGCCAATACCCCTACGAGCTGTACGAGCGGGCCCTGAAGGACTACTTGGGGCAAGCGGACACTGAAAAGAAGCCGGTGGCCAAGAGGGAAACCGAGGTGGCCACGGAGGAGAAAGTCTATCCCACGGAGATGCAGGGGAAGGAGGAGATAACGGCCAAGACCTCGGCTCCACAGACCGTAAATGTGGAAGAGGAGAAGGAGCACCGTGAAAAAACAGTGGCTGGGATGTAGCCTGACGCATTGCAAGACGCACGAAATTATGAATATAGTATTTATACTGTCTCAAAAATACAGTTTGGTGGACGTGATCTAGTTTATACATTTCTATTATATGAACTATAGCTGGTATTGCTAATATCACCCTAACGAAAATGAAGTCTTACAGGTCCGATACATTTTGAAAAGAAATACCAGTCCCTACTTGCTGCAAGAACATTATAAAAATCTTATAGTGTCATTATAGGAGATTAAAGGTGCAACAAAGGTGCAAAGGTGGAAAAAAAAAATGGCATCCTCAAACGACTTTGATCGGATGTGAACCTTTTGTCACTCAAATTGCCAGTAAACACACTGACTAATGTCAAATCACAATGAAATCCAAGTTATTCAAGTTTTGTGATGTCGTTAAAGGTTTGTTTCTATTAATGGTGTTTGTAAACAGCAGAAAACAGGCCTATATTTTCAATTATAACCAACTAAGTAATGGCAAAAAAAGCTTAAATTTTCATCTATGTCAAACTATTCAATTACACATGTGAATATATCTGTAAATGATAAAGTATAATGCTGACTGGGCCTTTAAAACACAAGGATACAGTAGATTGACAGGAGTGCTACAGGAACGTTACCTGGATTTCTCATCAGGGCAGTGTGCTGGGCAGAGAACGAGTGTTGTTGTGACTCTTGATATATTCAGGGTACAGTACGTGGATTTAATGTTATTATTATGGATAATTATTTCCAAGTCTAAATATCAGACCGTCGCCTGCCTTCCAACCCTTTCATACTGCGAAGCTCTATATTGTTGGCCTACCAGTGGTTGTGCTATGTATGCTCATTTTTAAACCATTTTGTACATGTTCAATAATGTGTGATGAATCACAGATGAATAAAGCATCAGCGGTATTATTTTTCTTCTTGCCGAGTTGTGTTGCCTTATTAAAAATGATATATATAGAGTATATGACACCACACACTATAGTCAGCCAGGGTTCACAGTCAGAGGAAGCAGTGGAAATAGTTCTGGAGGAAAATAACCTTCTAAAGTAATGATGATCCTGGTAAATTCAGTGAGGTTTGGTGAGTTTCCCTGTAATCACATGAATTGTCAAATGTAAACGTTAACATAAGAATCATTACTCAAAGGAAGCTGTTTAGCAAAATACACATTTTAATCATAAGCTCAAACATCGTAAATCGCACATTATAAAAAGCACTTGTGTTCACATCCACGCTAGAGACTGCTCCTTATAAAGACTAACGGTTCCACACACGTGTAATACGTTACACACATTCGAAAAGAAAGGCACATTCAAAATTAACTGGTTCCTGATGGAATTGCAAAACATCTCAAAGACCATCGATTCTAAAGGCTGAAGTTTGTTTGTCTGAATTATTGTCTGGAGTTGCAGATAAGCACAATTATTCCAGAATCAATCTATGGTGTTTTCCGAATCAAACCATTCGCTTCCAATATATTAATAAATGATTTTAAATAGAAATGCAACACAGGTATAAATCTAAAATCACTTCATGGTTATGATTTCATCACCCCGATCCTCGATTATTACTTCACTTGAATTTAATAACAACAACCCATGTGAAAACAACCCTCCCCTCCTCCTCCAGTAGAACACACGACTATGAACAGATATTCAGGCTTACTCTCGAATGAAGGCACGCTGCAGCCACACTTCAGGCAGACGACGAGCAGGCAGTCAACATGCCCGTTTCCTCTACAGAAAATGTTCAACAGAATCATAGTAAGTCCCATTTTCACCATCAGAAACATCTTTGACTCATAAACAGTACATTTGATGTTTGTATTCCGTCCCGCTGTTACTTTAAGTCCCTTTTCCCCCTCGGGTTAAAATGCAGGTTTGCTCATATACTCCTCCATGGTCTGCAAAAAGGCAAAACAGAGCAGAAATCAGATGGTAAGCCTCGTAAAAATGCATTATATACAATTCATATTCGCAGGCACACATCTACACATCACCTGCTATTGAATGCTGAGCACACCAACACAAGGTAGATAACTAACACAAGCAGAACATCTAACCTTTCTGTCCATATTCAAGGTCATCCAAACAGCTCCACCTCATACCAATCACTGTTGTCATCCTGAAGCGATAATGGTCAAAATGAATGGGAGGCTACACTGCACACAATCCAGCTCTAGATTAAAAGTGTTAGTCAGCCCTACTCACAAGCACAGAACAACACACCCCGTTAACTACTGTACCACACAGAGCCATGGACCTACGGGGAGAGCGGGAAGCATCAGCCAAACACTAAACCTACGCCATGTTCCAGGAAAATCTGTCTCTCACTCGCAATAACACTGGCAGAGAGAGAGAGAGATACACACACACACACACACACACACACACAACACAGAGGGGTAAGAAAAACAGCAGCACAAACACAAATCTATTTAAAAGAAGCTAATATCTACAAGCCTGTCAGTTACAGGAAAGGCGAAAGACACACCGGGGACTCAGCAGCACCACTGTTAATTGATCTCATTATGACACTGACTCCTTGACACCAACTCGAAGGAGTTCCCACACTGGGGTTTGATGCAGCATTCATGATAAGTGTTGTTTAGTAAACTACAAAGAATCAATTTCAGGACTGTCCTCTAGTAGCCCGCAGCCGAGATTTAGGAATAAAAAGACGTGATCGTCTCGAAACTACAATGAAAACCGTTCGGTTAATTATGTCGAGCCATGCAACACGTGTTACATGCTCACACTACAGATGCAAGCCGCGCCTCATTTCGTGTCGTGTACGAGAGCGTGTGCCCGTCTCACCTCCTGCAACATGTCCGAGGCTTCGATGGAGCGATTCACCATCTGTTTGGAGGTTTCTTGTATCTCGCCTCCCATTAGAAACTCATCCAGGATAAAATAGGCCTTCTCAAAGTTAAAGATTATGTCCAGCTCACACACCTGAGAAGAGGTACGATGGCGATTATTAGAACAGAAACAGTCAATATGCTCTTAATCTAAGCTACCATCACATTTCAGCAGTTACCCTTCAGGCTAATAACTGAGGATGAAAAATGATGAAATACATTGCCAAAGTATTTGTCCAACAGCTCCACATAGCGATGAATAACCTCCAGGGCTAACAGCTCATTCTCCTGGCTCTCTATGGCCAAGCAGAAATACAAGCTTGCATACCTGTGAACAGGGTGACAGAGTGATTATCAGCTGATGTAACTACACAGAGGAGTTCAACGTTACGTATACAGCAGGTGTAAGCATGAGCAGAGAGAGACTGGGAGTCCTGCTGCTTAAGAAGCAGCTAAAGTCATTTAAAGTAGCCAAACATGTGGGGCCCACCTCTTGTAAATAATCTTCAGGTCTTTCCAATGCAGGAAGTTACAGGAGCGTGGTTGCCGTGCCAACACCATGGTGGTCATGTCCTTGATGACCTTCTTCTTCTCCCGTTCTGCCATAGGCGTGAACCACTTCTGCAGACGCAGCTTCCCCTGGCGACTGAAGAGCAGCAGGAAGCGCATCTGACAACACACAGACACAGCGGCCGGTCAGAGTCACACACGCGTCCACCCAAAGTCACCGCAGAGGACATTATTAACTACCGTCAGACACAAAGCACGGGTCAAACCAGGCTTGCTGTTGTCACGGTTCATTAAAGAGTAACTCCACTGACCAAACACATCACCAAAAGGGGAAAAAGAGCACTGACAGGGAGAAATGTGAAGGTCAACGGACAATTGAGGAGGAGGCAGTTTGGCGTTTCCTTTCCGATTTTCAAGAGAGCTGAGGAGCTGGGCTTTGCATGTTTCCTAGCATTGTAAATAGACTTGGCTGTTTATCAACATGGAAATTAATCCCCCCCCCACCTCTATCAGAACCACACTGACAAACTATTTCCTTTTAAGTCTTCCTCTCATTGTTGATGTAAGACAGCCTGTGAGGGTGAATGGATTGTCTCTCTGGATGAATGGCCTAAAGACGTCTCATCTCTGGGTGAAATTTGTGATTTTGGGGCATATAAAGAAAATTGACTTTAAGTACAAAGTGGAAAATCTCCTTTAAACTCACAGATCCAGCAGTGCAGAGATCATTTCCAAACTCACTGGAACAAAGCACAGTTCAAACCCACTCACATGTCTCAAAAACAGCTAAGCCAATTGCAAGAAAGTGGGGACAGCATTAGGGCTGCAACAATCACTCTGTCCATCTCTTTGTTTACTCCAGAAAAAGATAGAAAATGGTCCAAAATACTGCTCACCTCTTCCAAACCCCAACGTTGCATCCCAAAATGTTTTGCATTGTCCACAACTCAAAAATATTCAGTTCACTGTCATCGAGGAGTAAAGAAACCAGAAAATATTCACATTTTAGGAGTTGAAATCAGACAATTTAGACTGAAAAAAGGACTCAAAACATTAATCGATTATGAAAATAGTTGTCGATTGATTTAAAAGCTGAGACGTAATCAGTGACTAACTGTTCCAGCTCCAAACAGCATCATGCAGAAGGTATTTCTCATTTGTTGTAATGCTGCAGTCACAGTAAAAGGCTTCTTGGGATTTCACATTTCACCCAACAGAAGATACAAATTCAAGGAACTGTTGAAGAAACCAAATATCTTAAATATGGGACATTGCTCTACAGTGTGGAGCTGTTTCTCTTTTTTTTTTTTTCTAAAATTTTGCAGCCATTTAAGGAAAACACCAGAGTTGAACTGGTTTCCACAAAATGAGGACACACCTGTTTTATGGACAGATAAAGAACAGCCACAGAACCGTCGTCAGGATTAACGAACAGCATTACAGCAGCAGGCCTGAAACCAGTGCTTATACTGGTATTTCAGGTGTATATCTCCTGCCTAAAGGCAAATTACTATGGAAAGCAGGGCAGGAGTCGACGCAAAGTAACGAAACCTGTTCTGCTGAGGGGACGGATTGAGGAAACGCACTCATCACTTCCGTCCGTCCGTCGCTTAAAGTGGTGAAACAACGATGAAAAGTCACATTTGAAGCTAAATACACCTGCTGCTACGCGGCCTGACGGCGAGAAACGAGCCTCGACATAGCAGGAAGTGGTGTAGAGGTGCAGTTTCTAGCTTCAGCTACCTGTCAGCGACAACAGGTGCGACAGGTGAACAGCGGTATCAAGCTGACGCTGCCTTGGAGTCATGCGTAGAAAACAAACACTCACCATTTTGACCGTGCGCCAAGAGCTATGAACGCATCAACAGATTAAAAAAACAACAATAAAAAAAAAAAAAGCAGAACTTTAACCCTCACAGTGGGTCAACCGGTCCAGCTGAACTCATATCTATCCGTCGTCCACCGCAGCCAGTTGAAAGTTGGCTAACTCCGCCCTCGCGGCCGCTGAAGGAGCCGTGCCTGTTGGACGCGTCACCAAACCTCACAACCATCTGGATTGGTTGTTGTGTGTTTGTGCGACAGGGATGCGCCCGATCAGCAGCCCATCACAGCCCTGTGAAGTCAGACCACGTGATTCGTGTGGAGCGTTTTTATGAATGAGCTGATTAAAGTTTAACTAGTATCAGTCTCCTGTCAGGGCCAGCGTTCAAGTGTTATTCCCATGCTGCGTCGGCAGAGAGCAGCAAGTGCGCCCCCCGCCTCCGCCTGCTCCGTGTGATACTGGTCCGGTACAGTGGGACGCAGGGACGTCCAAGCTGGCGCACTTTGTCGGGGGGATTGTTATTCACTTGGTGACATGTCTCTGTACCGAAATGCTGTGTGGTTTTTGAATGGAATCCACCAATATACAAGGTCAGTCAACATCCTTACTTGTCTAGAGATGTAGAGAAACTGCTCTGAGGAGACGATCCAGTCGAAATTAGTCTATCTGTTTAAATATGTGCCAGTAAAATGTATTTCATGTTATTTAGTTTAGCCTAAAGATTGGTAAACAGAGGAACATCAGAGGTCTGATCGCTGTATGGCACACATCACCACACAAACTGGCCTTTATGTACAATTACAATAGCTCCATTGACAGCTGATGCGTCTTGAGGATGACATTCTCATCACCTGACTCAACCAAAGCAAAAGTGTGGAGAAGTGTTGCACAATGTCCATCTTGTGATTATATTTTTCAAAAATCAACAGTCATCTCGTAACTTGTGGCCACACTTTGGTTTCTGTGTTTTCTGTGTGCCTTTAGGAAGGGATATGAGGTGGCATCGAAACACTTCGATCCCCAAGACCTGAACGTGTCCGTGGTTGGCAGGTCTTTCATGATCACCGGGGCCAACAGTGGAATCGGCAGAGCGACAGCCATGGCTATAGCCAAGAAAGGTAAATGCTGGAGAGGTATGCTCTCTGTCCTGCCTCTCTTATATGAATAGAAATGTAAGTCTGATGTTTTTGTCTCCAGGTGGGACAGTCCACATGGTGTGCAGGAACAAAGATAAAGCAGAGGAGGCCAGGGTGGAGATCGTCAATGAGTCTGGGAACACAGTGAGTGTTGCTCACCATGGGAGAAATGAAGTGACACACCGTCATGATTTAAGAGAGGGAGGCTGATGATTACCTGGTTATTCTAGGAGGTACACGTCCATGTTTTGGACATGTCAGAGACGAGCAAAGTCTGGGAGTTTGCGGAGGCCTTCAAGAAGCAGTATCCATCCTTGAATGTGTTGGTAGGTATCGCCTGACTCCTTTCATCTCCATCACAACTCGGCCGTTTGATCTGACTTTATCGTTCTCCCGCGACAGATAAACAACGCAGGGTGTATGATGCACAAGCGAGAGCTGAATGCCGAGGGACTGGAGAAGAACTTTGCCACCAACACGATGGGTGAGGCCTCATTCTGATGGTCAAGCTGTGCCACGCTGCTGCACAAATAACACATTTAAGTTTGTTGGTTTGTTTGTTTGAGGATTCCCATTGTGATAGCCGACTGTGCAGTAAAATTAAACACGTGAACAGCACATTTGTGACTTCTCCTCAGGGGTGTACATCCTCACCCAGGGTCTCATACCTCTTCTGCAGAAGAGCCGGGATCCAAGGGTGGTATGAGCACTTACACACACACACACACACACTCAAAAACACACAAACACTGTGCTCATCTGCATCATGTGGACAGCATAAAGCCACTTGTGTCCACGCTGTAGTGGCTGTTGTCTCAGCACACTGTGCCTCTTTTCTCCTTGACTGTTAGATCACTGTGTCATCAGGGGGCATGCTGGTCCAGAGACTCAGAGTCGATGACTTGCAGTCAGAGAAGGGCTACTTTGATGGTGTCATGGTCTACGCCCAGAACAAGGTAGTAATCCAACAACGGTGAAATGAAACGAAGTACATTTACTCACTTGTACTTTTCACTCCCTCCACTACATTTATTTGACAGATTTAGATTTGTATTATTAATGCAAAATAAAAATCAACTGATGCATTCTGATATATTATCATAGGTTAAGCTTCCCAGCAGTACATAATGTAATTAAAAGTAACCCCAGCATTACAAGCTGCAACATTAAAGTCATTTACACATTGATTTAGTATTCATTATAATCCAGTTATGGGGCTCTGAAATGGACCATTCTGCATGATGATGCTAATACTTTTGTACTTTTACTTAAGTAAGATTTTGAATACAGGACTTGTACTTGTAACAGAGTATTTTAACACTACAGTGGTGCTATATGTCTCACTTGGTTTGGATTTCACTGTGATGTTCCTGAACACAAAATAGTATTGCAAAATGCATTTCCAATAGTACTAATGGCTGCAGAGGTAACAACGTGTTGTTCCTCCTCAGAGACAGCAGGTGGTGCTGACACAACAGTGGGCCAAAGCCAACCCAGTCATTCACTTCTCTGTGATGCATCCAGGCTGGGTAGATACACCAGGTAGGACTCAATTGGCAGCTCGCTCGAAGGCCCTGAAGACTATGAAATGTGCTGTTGTTCTGTTTGTGTCTTTTGCCTTTCAATGGACAGAATGTATCACACATACTGCACATGCACAGCAGTCTTGTCCATCAAATATAACGATGATTCTCCTGATGGTGGTGCTACAGCGAATGTTTAAAGACTGAAACTTTTGAAAATCATTAACAAACAACCAAACAGAGAATCACCTGACAGGTGATCTGCAGGCTACAGTTTCCTAGAAAAAAAACATGAGCAATTATAACATATGTCCCTCTGAAAAAAAACAAAAAAAAAAACACCATTCTATTCATGCTTAAATATACTTAAATATTCTATGTGGTTGCTTTGAAAATTCATCCAAATTTGAGCCCATGATGCACGAGAAGTGTGACCATAAACCCAAAGAAGGAAGATTTTTATTTCTTCTATATTTGTATTTGTGTGAAAAAAAAAATCCTTGAGGACTTGGACATCATTCCTGATTAGTCTTAGTCTGTCTATAGTGGACACCTTCACTTTTTCAGTTGTACAATAACAACAGGCCACTCTGTTAATTAGCTCCATATACACACACACACACACACACCACTAACCCTGTTTCCAGCTGTTTCCACATCAATGCCTCAGTTCCACCAGATGATGGGGGAGAGGCTGCGCAGCGTCGAGCAAGGCGCCGACACCGTGGTGTGGTTGGCCTTGTCCAGAGCTGCTGCCAGAACACGCAGCGGACAGTTCTTTCAAGGTGAGCAGCACCGAGCCTGACAGGTTCCTTCGCTCCGCCTCCACAGATGTTGCTTTCATTTTCTTCCATCTTCTCAGGTAAAATCCAGCCATCACCATCGCCTGGCCGCTCTCGTTCTGACAGGCTGTTTGTGTTGCAGATCGTCGGCCGGTTCCTGCCCACCTGCCTCTGGCCTGGACTCACAGTTCTGCTGCGGAGATTCAGAGTTTCATGACTCAGCTGGAGGCTCTGGCCAGAGTCATTCAGTCACAACCAGATGCAGCGTCTAACACGCCCATGAGCCCTTCCAGGCCTCAATTTGTCTGAATCCTGTTAACCAATTGGCCTATTTGTTCAGTCTTGTTGAATATACCACCTCATTCTACCCATTTATTCTAAAAGATCATGTCTTTTCAGGACAGCGCGTCGCTCACTGTCACCTGATTTATCTGTCTACATGTGTTAACCAGACTTATTACAGTTTTGTATCTTTTCTCTCTCGTCTCTTTAGATTTATTATTATTTTGGTTTTTAGTGCAGTTTAGGTTCAGTTAGTTTCCAGAGTGAGTTTGCTCATCGAAGTTCAGTTTTTTGTTTTTTGTTTTTTTTCAGTATTAACTTTGTTTGTATTATCATTATTTGTCAGGCTTATCATAACACAAACACAACAATCTGTGACTCACAGTAGACATCCCAGTCTCAATAAACGTGTCCACCAATGCCTCCTCATGGTTGCTGTGTTGATAAATTTGACCAAATTGACAAAGACTAAAACAAAAGACATGTCCTGTATTATTTTTCATACCTAGTTTTAGCTTAGTTTTGAAAGCTTTGGTGCTAGCTGGACTGTCTGCATTGAATATGTCATGAACTATTGATTTAAAGACAATAGGAACTGATTCACACTGAATATCTCAGCAGTTACTGAATGCATGTAAAAATATGTTATCTAGATGATAAGATAGGGTTTTATCTGGTTATGTGATAGATTTTTGATTTGCGGTTCACACATTATCAGTGTTTACACAGTAGTCTGCAGTGGTTTTTATAATGGAAATATTGAAGTTAATGGAGGTAATGTGAGAAATCACCATCATCTGCTCCCATTCAACTTACTAAATACTCACAAAAGAGACAATTCAGCCTCAAAATATTGCAGAATTTCTTTGTGTAATAAAGAAGAAATCCTTTGGAAAAAAGTGGGTTGGTCCTCACTTGCACAGAGGCGTGACAAATACTTCTATCTTGTCATACAAAAATGCCTTATTTGGACATTCAATTTCCTATATAACATCTGTGCTGAACCCTCCCAAACTCACTCTGCTGTCTTACGCTTTAACTCCCACAGGTTTATCGACTGCATTAGCTTTTGCGCACCAAACGTGAAATTATCTAGAACATGTTCTCATGATCGACGATCGAGTCGATGATCTCAAACCACTTCCCCTCAGGCTGCAATTGTTCTCCCATTTTAATTTTTCTTTTCTAACCTCTTGCACATTTCTCTATATCTCAACATCAGTGCAAATGAGGGACCCTTCAATGATTGTTGAGGCTCAAGCAGAGGTTTTGAATTGAACACTGACTGCAATGTGAAATCACACTGAAGGTAATGTAAGAGTCAAACGTTGAAGATGAGCAAAACATTTCTGTGAAAAACTACAGAGCATCAATACTCATTAGTTTTATTTTTGTTTTTTAACAATCCACATTTGATGTTTTTAATAATTGCATTACTTTTATACAGTATTGAAACAAAAAAATAATGTGGTGCATTCACATTTTTCCCAAGGGATTCTTTGCAAATTTGATCTCTACAAGGGTAAAACAGTGAAAAGCTTGAAGCTGGATCCATCCATGTTAAAACTCAGAAGGAACAGGAAGACTGGGCCTGATTTAAAAAACATCTACACGTTTTGGTGGATTTTATTTCTGCGCCAACATTTTATTCCCATTTCGGTGTTTACTGTGTTTGTGTAAGGGAGGATGAATCAGGTTCCCAGCATTTGTCTTTTAAAGAATCTTCCAGTCCATGCGTAACAACAGTCCAAAGAAAACAAACAAATCTCATCCTCCCTGTTCAGTCTCTTACTCCTCTCATCCAAAGTTCATCGTCTATGCAACGTAGGTGTACACTTTACGATCTTCTGGCGTCCTCGCCAAGTATTCTCTTTCTATTAGTCCTTCTATACGCTTTTTGATAACCACAGGGCTGGGAAGAAAACGTGCCCGGAGCTGCTGAGTCACCTGAGGACAGAAAGTCAGAAAATGTAACTTTTTCAACTTTAAATATCACTCGTAAAGTATTAGGAAGTTTAAGAATCAAGAAGCGGAGAACATGGATTGAAACTGCGATCATCGTGTGGGTTCCTTACCTCTGCCACCAGGACGTTGTGCTGCATCTTCTTCCTTGACTTCATGATTCGGACAATGGCTGCCTCGATCTCATGCTTCCTGTCATCATCCACTTTCTGCCGTGTCTCTTTCCTTTCAGGGTCTGATTCTCCTTGTTTAGCAGCAACTAGGAAAGTAGAATGAAGGGACAAGATGAGGCATGAGGAGAAAAGAGAGGAGAGGAGAGGAGAGGAGAGGAGAGGAGAGGAGAGGAGAGGAGACAAAGGACACAAACTTTGCCCACCTGTCTGTATTTTGACTCTGTGCAGTTTGGAAGTAAACTGATCATTGACTGTAAACACGTGGCCGCTCTCAATCTCCTTAGACTTTGGCTCCTTGGTGAGAACTCTCTGTGTCGGTTTCCCACAGGCCAAGGACTGCAGTGCTCGCACTAGCTCCCTCTCAGGAATATCAGTCTCCTGCTGGATCTCCTATAGATGTGGACAGAAGGGACGGAGAGGTTGTAAAAAGGGGAGGCATACAGGATGAATGCAAGTCATCTGATGAGCCAATATAACCTCTGCAAGTTTCAGTGTTCCCACCTCAAAAGTGCACTTTTCTCTGTTATTGAAGAGCATGAGGATGGTCATCTGGAAGGTGGAGACCTGGAGTATGTGCTTCCGGGTGTTTGAGCCTGTCACCTGAGCACCCCCCACACCCACCTCTGAACCATCCTCCTGCAGATGATGTAGAAGGGAAGGAGAATTTATAAATGATGATACTGCCGTGATATATATATATATATTTTTAAATGCCATTTTCCATCTACCTTTTTAATAGCTCCATAGAAAGTTGCATTCAGGTCTGCCCCGCCCATGTGGTGTTGCAGTGTGAGCTGTCTACCACTGTGCTTGGCGAGGTAAAACCTGTCAAATAAAAGCCAGGAACAAGTTCTTTAGACACCAGGCCTCCCTTGGTATAGTAAAACATCTCAGTGAATTTAAGAGCATTACCTTCTAAAGACTTCAAAGGCGTGTCTGGGAGCGGGGGGGATGGTGCATTTAGGTGTTGCCGACTGTGTTGGCCAATAACCAGTAGTGAGGACTCTTACTGTGAGGTCCACACCACTTAGAGATGCCTTAAAGAGACGCAAGTTTTTCCAGACTTTAACATTTTGATGAATGAATCATGAACTGTATTTTAAAATTGGCTTCATGTGAAACGTGTGCCTCGTTTACAATGATCAGCGTTTTGTTTTTCTGAGTGCCGTACCGATGTGGTTTGTATGTGCTGCCTGAACTCATCCATTGTAGTGTTGGAGATGCTCATGTCTCTGAACATCCCTTCCAGTTTCGAGGTAAACTGACAGCCACATTCTGTCTGCAGGGGAGAAAAAGCGAGAAGTGTCGAAACTGCTGACAGAGATTGAGACAGGGGGGCGGCAGGGCAACGTGAGAGGAGAAGAGATACATCTGTATTCAAAACCTTCTCGCTCTTTTACCTTGAGCTTCGAGATCATGTTCTTCTCTGAGTCATCAGAGACACTCTTGTTGCTGAGCAGCCTGCGGCCCAGATGCTGCTTGTAGTACCTTTCGAACACATCCTTCTCCTGCATAAACCTGAACAACACCATGGCCTTGTCAAGGATTGACTCCACCTCCTGTTCTGTCAGCTGGTCAAACAGGACATGGAGAAAATGAATGAAGCAACGCACATAATGCTTTCTTACAGAGCATACAAATGCAGACAAATCTGCCACACGCTGACAGAACATTTGAAGTAGCTACTTACCCCTTTGACACCCTTCTTGAGCTTATCATCAATAAAGAGTGATAGGTACTCTGGTGAGCGGGAGTTGAGGTTAAGGAAATACTCAAAGTCTCCTGCTATGGTTTGTTTGAAGAGTCTGTCATTGTTGAAGGACTCAAGGAGGAAACGATCAAATCGTGTCTTAAGGTCTAGCAGACCCTGTTGAGGAAGAAATTACAAGGTGATAAAATTACAGGTGATAAAAATGATAACGATACATTCCTCTATGACTTTCAATTAAAGCAGGGCTCTCCTCGTGTCTTGACACATAAAGCATACCTGGATATAGTCGACAGGGTTCTTGCCCTCTCCCTCTTCTGACACCAGAGCTTTGCCTTGTTCCCTCAAGTAAGAGCTCATACACTCGCACATTGTTTTCAGACCATTTGGCACACGACTGAACAGTTTGTACATGCACGCCAGGTCTGAGAGTGAGACATGGTGGGAAAAAGAGTGAGAAACAGAAACTGTTGAGGCAAGGCTGAAAAAAATAACACATCCATTGCTTGCAATTCATTTCATTTCAAAATTGTAATCAGAATTAATGTAAAACAGACGCATCAACTGGGTAAAGCTCTTACCTTCTGTCTTGCCATTCTTGAGCATGTGGACGAGGCCAGAGTTCTCCATCTCCACAATGGTCTTCATGTGTTTAGATATTAACTCCCTTTCCACCACCTTGACAATGGGCTCCTCCGTAGACTTGTCCAGGCAGTGCATAACTCGCTCGATCTCTTCGTTGATTCTGGCTTCTACCTTCTTAATATAGACACTGGCACTGTTTTCTGCGAGGAACTTCTGGCTCTCCATCTGAAAGACCGGACATTGTGGGTTCTTTTATTATCAAGATTTCTAGTGGTTACAAAAACACAGAGAGACCAAGAACCTACCACAGGCTTACCTGGAAGAATTCTGCTGACATATCTAAGAAAGGGCCCTCAAAGTCCTCCTCATACACAGACCGGCCATCCAGGCCAAGAATCATCAGCATCTGGCAGGCATTTCTGATGGCCCCCCTGCAATGAATGACACACAAACTATGAGGCTTCCATGTTTGCGATCATTAAAATGTTTTCATTTTCAGAAGATAATATATTGAAATAACAAGATCTACTAAAAACTAAATATTACTGAAATATCATCATTTTTATATTGTTTTCAGTGAACAGCAAATGCAAAAATGACCATTCCCAATAAAACCATGCCTCAATTTCACAATATCTATCAAAATAATAGCAAAATGATTTCTTTTTTCTTTGCATACTGTTCAGCCCTGAGAGATATGTAAGAAAACTGCTCCACGTCACCCAAATGTCTAAGTCAACCTAAATCTGAGACATCCTGGAGGAGGCACACAGTTCAGAGAATTTCCTTAAATCACGCAGTGAAGTAGTACTCCTGCATACCTGTCTACAACTTCTCCCTTCCTCTCACGGGCAATCATGTCCAGTAACGTCTGTCGTAGGTGGTCTCGAATGCAGCCATAGCGCACCACCTGGTCCCTGAATATGATGAGGCCAAGGTTGTACACATTCTCCACATTGTTTTGCTGAACATAGACCCGATCCTGGGAGAGCAGAGAAAATGGGGTGGAAAAATCAGATACTGTTTGTATGAAAAGAAGTACTATGGCCAAAACGGACTCAATTACATTTGTGTAAATGTAGTACTTTTTAAAGGGGCTGGATATGCAATGAAACCTTTCACTGTACAATGACAGATTGCAAAGCTTTTATAAGGTCATTAGAGCAACAGAAAAAATCACTGGTGTGTCTGTATGTGTCTGAATTCCCAGGCATAAGCACATTCCAGAAAGCATAAATATTCAATGGGAATGCAGATGATAAAATATTAACCATGCCACTCAGGAACAAGATTTTTACAAGTGTCCATAATTAGTCCAGAATGATAAATATTAGCCAGTGCCAAATTACGGGAGGTGGTTTCTACCACACAAACCCCACTTGCCTAAAGAGACGCTGTGGCTTCAAACAAGGTAAATACACCTGGTGAGAAAAGCAAAGCCACACTTGCTGCATCTGTCTGGCTCTCCTCTAGAGGTCAGCAGGCAGGTAACGTCGACAGCAGGCTGCTCTCATTGCGGACGTGGTGAGTATGCCATAGTTAAACAACAGAAAGCCAACTGTCCGGGGTAAAGCCAGGACAGGAAAAAGGAGAGTGCAGAACAAAAGAGCCCCAGGAGAGCTGTGCAGTCTCTGTTCTGACTGTGCCATTGTTTAGCCTACACTTGTGCCTATCAAGGGCTCACTCACTCAGTCACTCACTCACACACACACACACACACACACACACACACACACACACACACACACACACATAGCCACAGCCATACAAACACTTTAGACGTTTTCCTGGCTAAAGTAAATCAACTAGTCCTGCCAGTTTTCCAACAAAACAAATAAATACAGTAACAAAGGCTCATTGTTAGGCCCACACATAAAATAGCATCTTACAATCAAAGTCCAGAATAGGATGTAGGTGAAGGTTGGTCAGAGTTGGAAACAAAAGGCCACTTCTTCAAAAGCACAAAATTATTAATGACAGGGAACAAGCACCATAATCCACTTGCAAAGGCAACAGAACCCAAGGGAGAAAAATACAACTTCTGGTCTTTTCTCATTGACAAGGAAGCAAAAATAATAGCCACCCCTGCACTGTGACAAGGTAAAGATATTTGTACAGTAATTAATCTACAACTCCAGATTTAATTATGCAAAGTGAGTATGACAGCCCACGTACCATGTACATGAGGATGTCTCTGATCATAACCATGGCAGTTTGATGGTCATTCCACGCCTGATTCAGTGTTTGCAGAAAGTTATTATTTAGAGAGTTTAGGACATCTTCCCGTACCTGAAAACAGATATAAACAGATTGACAAAACTGAGGTCACATTCAGTTATGTCTGGTGTGACTGATGAACATCAGGAGGAAAGAATTCAAAGAGGAGAGGGGACTTTACAAAGTCTTCACACCTCGTAGCAGCCTAGAAATATAATATTCAAAGTCTGTTCAAACCTGTCACAATGTGAACATGGGCGATTATTTTAAATTTCAAATTCCTTTTTTCTCTTCTCAGTAGTGACAGGACTGCAACTTGGTGTACTGTTAAGGATTTTCAAAAAAGATTTGCATAAGAGGAAAACGTTTTCTTACTTTGTTGATGAGATGCTCAGTGACAACCTCCCTCAGGCCTGTGTAGAGCTTCTCCCCATGCTTGTGGAGCACCATGGTGTAGGCATTCCTGTACAGCTCCTCAAAGCTTAACCCGCTGTTGTTCTTCCTCTGGATCTCCTGGATGGCATTCTTTAGAAGATCCCAAATGTTGTTCACATACTTCTCATCCATTGTCATCTAAGAGGGACAGACAGATGAAAGTGTATTTACTTGAGAAATGTCCATTGTTCATTATTTACACATTATATAATAATGATATCAGTAATGTCAATTTAGTAAACCAGCAACACTGGACACAGGTCCAATATACAGTATGCTGTACACTGTTACTGACTAACAGCTTTAGAAAGATGCAATACTATATTCACACAAATTTTCACTCACTTACACACTAAGCAAGGACAGGGAAGACATGGCTTTTTTTGAAAACACAGATGTTTGATGACTTTCAGTCGAGCTTGGATATTAAAGTGTAGCAGCAACATAAACAAGCCACATGTCTATTACGTCCAGGTCTCTGTGATTAAATACAGGTGATGCCCTCTCTGCTGTCTGTTGCAGGTACAGTAGCGATTTGATTGTGCATCACAATGCAGCAACAGCAGCAGCAGCAGCAGCAGCACAGGAACTATTAGCAAGCAAATGACTATTTCTTACTTGCGTAGTCATATAGCAGCAACAACAGAGAGCTCTATCGCTGATATAATTTATGTTAATCATGTGGCAGAAATGGGGCCATAACAAACAAATCAAGGAAGTAGAGGAAGATAGGTAGAGAGGAAGTTAGATACAGCCACATTAAGGCTATGATACAAATCTCATCAACTGTGTGGTTATAGTTTGGCAATCGATATTCAAAAGAAAACAGAGCAATGTGCATTTCAAGCTGTGCCATCATCCTCATCTTGAGCACACTGCAAAATAAGCTTTACAATCTCAAAGACAAGCAACTGCTTCTTGACTCCACCAAACAAGTAACTTAACGCCCTGACAACAAATGACTGCCTTTTTCTGAGTGTCCACAATGAAGGATTAAACAATGTAATTAAAGTCAGTAAACCAAGACATTAACTCCTTGGGTGCTAACATTTCTCCCAAACTGCATCCCTGTAGCTATACAGAGAAGAGGAGCAGAGGAGTGTGCCAAACCTTTCTACCACCTTTGACGTGTTCAACTTTGTAACTGAACATAAAATACTTGCAACCACACACATTCTAGTATGTTAAATTTCATTTTGAGGCCAAAAGGTAAGAGTGACATTATAATTTTTTGGTGATGATATATTGTGATTTCTGGCAAATTCCAAAACCCCAGCAGGAGTTACTTTCTGGGTATATCACCATACAGTATAATAATCAAGAAAGCACTTAGAACCTGACCTGAGGGGAAAATGTCTATTTTGTCACATACAAACATACAAACATATATGCATCTAAAAAACACATACAAACGTAACGGAAAATTGGGGATGCCCATACAGGTATCAACAGAAATATTGCCCTTTTTAAGCACATCAGGTGTCAGCCAGATGTGACTGATCTACATTAAATACAGTTTCTTTGTCAGGTACACAATTTTAAGTTTGTGAAAAAGAGTGTACTGTCCTCAGACAGTAATCGATACAACCAGCAAAGCAAAAGTTGGAGAGATGCATGTAGTGAAAAGTAACTCCAGCTTGACAGCTAACCTGAATTTTCAGATCAAAGGATGAACTTGTCTCAATAGCTATTAGAAAAACTATAGCTGTAATAGGCTCAATTGATCCCTTAATTCAAGTTTCTTAATATACTGACTGAGACCACCTGATAGTAGCTACACTGTGGATTAATGGACTGGTTCTGCACTTGCATGTAAGATCACCATTTTAGACAGGATTAACTGTGTTCACTCACTCATCTGTTCACTGACTCATTCTACAAGACACCCACTCATAAACCTGGACATCCAACAGAAGAAAACGCCTATGCCTGTGTTCACACGAACAATCTCCACAAGGGAAGGAAGATGTGGCTAGGCAACTAAGACAAAACTGCATATCCCACGAAATCACAACTGTGTTCGTAACGAAGATTACTGGAGTAAATGAACATGTAATTCAGTCCCGTAATCAGCTGATTTTGCTGAAATCACTGTGTGACAGTAGTACGAGTAGCAGGTAGCTGGGTTGCCAACAACATTAGCTAGCTAACTAACGTTACTCAAGTTACCTAAGGCGTGTTTACTGTAGTGTCCTGTTAGGCTGAAGTTGCGTTAGCTCTTAAGCTAACTCTGAGTTGACTTAAACGATAATGTGGTAATGTTGACTGTCACCTACGCCAAATGCGTGGTGCAATGAATATCAAGAGCCAAAATAGCTTGCCATTACCACAGCGTAATGATACTTGCGGACTGACTGCAACTTAGCTGGCATCAAGTCAGCTAACATAAACAGGCCTGCTACTAGGCTAGCTACTGTTGGCTAGCATGTCACTAAGGAAGTTTTATTACATATGCTAACATTATCTCATCAATCGACGATAGCATATTCAAACCAAGAAGCTAGCTAACGTTAAATTAAGTAAACTGCTGACATAGCAGTGCTGTGCTTCGGGTAATTTGTCCAGCTAGAAACGTTAACAGTTTTCAGGTGACAATGACATGTTTTTCTCGTTTGACCACCTAGCTAGTAGGCAGTTGCTAGCATAAAGACCTGTCATCCTCGCTACTAGTGTGTCATAGTTAGCGTCTCAGCGCTTACAGAGCCAGTAAAGACTTACAGGAAAGGCTCGTATCCTCATCTTGGTGTCCTTCTTGGTGCTGCCTTTGAGGTTGGACATGATTAGCGCTAGTTAGAACGACTTTCGTTTCTAAAATGACTTAAAGACTACATGAAAGGCAGCTGCTAGTTTGCTTTCTACGCCAGGAAAGCGGCAGGGAAACTCAGTGACCTCCCGTTTGGGAATTAGGTCGGTCTGTATGTCTGTTATGTTGTTGTTGTCACTCGCTCTCTTCAGTGGTTTTTGGCTAATGCTAGCTTGTATGCAGTGATGGCGGACGGCTGTACTCCACTGCGCAACGCCGAAATCTCGCGAGAGTAAAGTCACTCCACTGACAGGTGCATTCCACAGGTTGATAATAACTGCTCGCTGATATCATGGCGGAAATATTAGCATTCTATTTGATATTAATATTTCGACGTAAAGCAAGAACTTAAGAACTTTTAGCAACAAAATATCTGGTTCGTCTCAATAAGGAACTAACAAGAACACACCGAGGGCGGAAAGACTTTATTTGGTGACAGTGATGCACTATTTTGCGACAAAATAGAGATAACGCTAGGCTACCCCAGCCTTTCAGGTCAGGCCAACAGCCCGAGAAAGCATAATGTTACACGACCACTCTGTTTCAGTGTGAAAGACAATTTGACACCATGCTAATTTTCATCTTTGCTGTTTTCCAGTCCACTGCTCGCTTTTAGCATCGTCCAACTGCAAATTCCGATGATTGACCAGCGGCTGGAAGATCGAGTATCTTCTCACTGTCATGACGACACTCTCTGAGAGACAGAACAAATAACAACAAGTAGGTGAGTCCACAGATATGTCGTGAAAAGTAAAGATACCAACGCTAAAATATATGCATTTCAAAGCAAAACGAAAAGTTAGGCTATCAGAGGATTAAACCAAGAAGCTACAGAACAGCAAAAGCCACAACAACTGAAAACTGACGTAACTGTCAAATACACACATTTTACAGTCCACTGAGGACATTTCTGGGCTAATTAAGACATTTTTTCCCCTTTTACTGAACTTTTCATCAACCTTGAGTGCTAATACTAGCATACAAGTCTACCTCTGCACTGTGCTGTCATGATGGGAACTGTTGCATTCTTTCGGAGATGAGCTCCAGCTCTCCTCTTCAGTCCCATGTTCTCCAGCTCCAACTTTCTGATTTCCGACCGCATCGCACTGATCACCCGGATAATCCTCTGTTCGCTGTCCAGGGTACTGACCACACACATCTCCACCCTGCCTGCACCCAACCCACCACACGACCCCATCTGGCACTTCTATACCTGGACACCTGCAGGCACCTGTGTCCCCTTTTTCATTCAAAGTTGATCTCAAAGCTCAGCAGTGGGCCTTCAAAGAAATAAGCAGCCAATCAAGAGCAGCAATCTAGTCTGTCATCAGACCATTGATAGTCTGGTCACATGTTGGGGAGAGTGGTATTTTCTTCTTAGTGATCTGATGCCTACCACTTTCCCTCCTCCTGTTAAATATTCATCTAGTCTGTCAACGTAAAGCAACAATAGGCACTTGTGAGAGGCGTAGCCTTTGGTCTGACAGTCTGTGTCATGGTGATGGATGACCTAGTTGTGCTTTAAACCCAGACTACTTCTCAGTGTGGCTAAAATGCATAAAGATGCACATATGAATTTCATTTGCCTAAGATATTTATATATCTAAACCTTCAGTTTCTTCTTTGTGTCCCAGATGTGTTGAGTATATGAGGTGTATCAAAACAGATCTCTCAGTTTCCACACTGATATCCTCTTTATTGGAGCTCATGCAGACAGTTTTACTGCATTTATATGCATCTAAAAATGCATACACAGTTAAACTCATAGCACAGTAAAAGTAGATGACTGCTGTGTGTATTCATGTGTGTGTACTTACAATTTACTTATACTTAGCATATGAGGCTTTATAGTAAGAACACCCATGCATTGTGTGTGCACTATTTAGAGATGATGCTATTAACCAGAGAGTGTCTGTATGATGCTGCTCTGCTGCTCTCTAGTGTCCTAGCATCATGCTTAAAGAGGAACCTAACACCAAGCAAAAAAGCATTGTTTCACTGACCTCTTCTGGTTGAAGTTGTCATGTCTGTAAGATGTCTGACAGCAACAGTGATGTTTATCACCTTCCACAGCACGAGCCCTGCTTAAGATTGCATTATAAATGTGTGTCATGGACACTAGTAGAGACCAGCAGACATCATAAACATGAGCACTGTAGGAACAAGATTAGTTGATTCAGTGGAGGAGACTCTTCATTCTGAATTCAAGCAGGAGGCTTGTTGAAACAGAGCACCTTCCGCAGTGTGTAGCTGAATGAGGTGCCTCTCTGTTTGTGGACAGAAAAGTCCAAGGAGGACAAGGGACTGGAGCATGTTGATTATTTGCAAGTAGACTAACATTTCACACTACTGTGTTTTCATCAGAGGCAAAATTAACAGACATATATAGTCACGCTAGAACAGGTGTACAGTGAAGTCGGGGGCCTTCTACAATTACTGTGGGGTTGTGGATGTCTGAGAAGACAATGGCCAACATGCCAATAACGCCTCTGCTGCATACAGTACCTTAACTGCCACACATTATGCATTCAGTCATCATGTTTGACTCTCTTTCTCTTGAAAGCCCCTTCCATTGCATGCTTCTTTGGAATTCTCAGGGGGTTAAGCTTGACCACCAATCATGATGTTTGCCCTCAGGCCACCCATCGATCAGGTATCAAGGATGCATTAACATGACTTACAGATTTGCACATGTGTCAGATGAGAAAATGCTGTGCATTGCCTTTTTTCAGATGACATCCTCTCTGATATTGACAATAAGGATGGTGTCATGTGATCTGTGGTGTTGTCAGAGGAAGTGCTACAGCTACAACCCCAATGTGTGTGTTCACAAGTCATGTTAGTGTTATTGTGGAGAGTGAGCTCTGTGTTGACTTTCAACTGCGTAAATTCAGCCTGTCAGTTGTAGTGCATCTAATTGAGCAATAACACTAACATGACCTCTACAACTCTACTACAATTTACTTCATCCTACAGGTGGAAGATAAAACACATCTATATCTAATATTTGGTTATTTGTGAACTTCTCATTGATTTCTCTGCTAATTTTTGCTTGGTGACATTGCAAACAGACCTTCATGACACACATTTGAGTAGCTGAGCAGAGCATGATATTAAGTTGCTTGTTTGCTCATGTGCTGTTTTGACATGAAATTACAGACTCTAAGTTCCACCCATCCCGCAGTGTGGTGTGTAAGCTGTTTGTCTGCTGATAACAACCGCCTCAGTAACCGAGAGATAAACTCCACATGCTGCTGTAGACACAGCGAGCACGAGATGCTGACAGCGCATGTGACAGATATGCATTGTGATTGTGGCAATGAAGACCCCACAAAGTGAAGGATGTCTGTTAAATTGTTACATACAAAGTCATCCCTTTCAACTGCAGTAAGAACAGCATTCATTACAAAATACATTTAACCTTTACTTTTGATCTCCACATATCATACCAAAGATCCCCAGCAGGTGGCATATGCTGTGATATGAGTCTGACAAAATTAGGCCGAATTCATTTGTGCTGCACTCCATGTGCAAGCACATGACATCCTCCAGCGGCAGGGTAAACCCAAAGGACAATAGTATAAAGTGGTGCGTTTGAAAGCAGAAGTAATTGATTTTTTGCAAGTGATTACAGAAGCAGAATTTAATACACTGCTTTTGATTTCAGCTCTTTTCATCGCTGCTTCTTGCTTTGCAAACATGACACCAGAGACTAAGGACAAATGCGGCTCCCTTCAGAATCCTGTACTCATCATTTTAGCAAAGTTGCTGTTGACCCGGCGCCAACGCCACAAAACAGGACAAGTAATTTAATTTGCCACTGCTGCCGACCTTGAAGCAGGGAATGTAGGCTACCAGAATCCCAATAGGGAGGCTTGAAGAAAACGTCCTGGGAGCTGAGAGAGGGGTCATGCTGTTGTGCCTGTAGCATCACACACAGCCTCCTCACCTCTCCAGGAATGATTATGTCCTTCAGGTTTGCATGAAATTGAGGATATTTGTATAATCTTACTTCTAAAGAATTAGGCCACAGCCAATAATGGATAATGTGATAATGGCATCAATCTGTTATTTAATTTTAGCAGCTGTAGGTCAGAAGATCCAACATAACCATTTAACAATAACACCCTCATGATGCAATTATAAAAGCTTAAAGTCACAGTCAAGGCTAAGGTTTTAAATGTCAACACTGTGCTCTAAATCTGGCCCTTTTCATGGCATGAAATCTGAAAAATGACAAGTATGCAGTGCTTTTGCCTCCCCAAAAATGTTCCCTTGTCCAAGTGGAAAAGACTGCAGTTGTTATGACTTAACTCCATCATGGCGGCGTATGATATGACTGGCCAAAGCACTCCATTAAAGGTCAATATGGACCTAATCCCAGTCAAGATGTGCACCTACGTAAGATATATATAACATTATGACTCACTGGATATGTCACACTGAAGTCTAGAAAGTGTCACGTCCCCATACGAGGGGCACTAGATGAAACAAATAGCAAAGAAGTGCAGGAGGGATTAGGTCACGTCTGCCTTTATTATGTGACACATGCCAAGGATCCGATGGTACCTTTATCGGTCATGTTTACATATCTCAGGAGATAAGTGACATGGCATGATGTTTTGATGCAGTGGCATCTCTCTTGATAAGATTACATACCTTAAAACCTGAGTTTGTTCTGAAAAGCCTTGCAGCAAGATGAAAATGATGCCGATATATCATGAAGTACACGGTCATCATGTGTCTGTTTTGGAATTGTGACTTGTCACCACAATGACAGTGATGATATGACTTTAAGAGGTTGGATCAATTCTCAAATCCCTTAAGTAAAATAAGTGCTCTGTTACTGTGTAACATGTTAGCAATGTCTTTTGTGCAGACACATTTCCAATCCCATCTCTCATCACCCCGACGGAACAAATGCACCAATAACCTCTTCCTGCCATGTGATGTGATGTGATCTGAACGTAATAACGACCATAACTTGTTGCCCCTTCGAGGTGACACCTTAAATCACCCTGGTGAAAATATCCTGGGTCAGAATTCAATATTGGTCGTAAAATCTAAATATAAGGCCCCGGAGACTAAGCTGTTTCACAGAGCGCTGCGGTAGCTGTCTGGCAAAAACACACACAGAGTAATAAGGCTCGAAAGTGGAGCTACTGCTGCTTACAAGAGAGTCTCTACTCTCGGGATTATTAGTGTACTGTGTGTGAAATGTTGTAATAACTTTGAAGAAGTGTGTTGAAAGGAGCTTTGAATCCCGTGCTATGCATCCTTGTCTTCCAGCATGCCAGTGATTCAAATAGAGACCTGTAGGTGTTCCAGCCACTCGGCATCGTCTTTAATGACATAGCTCATAGCCACAGTCCCATCCAGCAGCCTTCATTATGACTCAGTAATCACAGGCTGCATTTGTTTTTCTTTTCCTCTCTCCTCTCTCTATCTCTCTCACTCTGTCTTTGGAAACCTATTTGCCTCTGTCTCTCTTCCCCCGTCTGTTTGTCCTCCTCCTCTGAGCAAGACGAATCCAGTAGTGAGCAAGAGCCGCTACTGGAGAAAGTGTTTGTTGACTTTTCGGCACAGACTGGTGCTCTGTAGGGGAGCAGTCTGTTATTTATGGCTCAGGCTTCTGTGATTGGCTGAGGAGAGATATAATTATGTCTGGCACTCAGCTTAGCTAGTTTTAGAATTACAATAGGTGCCATGTTGAGTTCACTGGTTGCTATGTTACAAAGTGGAAAGTCTTGTACGTATAGAAAATGTTTTTGATATAGACTAATGTCTGGTGTTGAACCCTTTTCCCATACTTACCCTCATCCCAATAAGGCGTAGTTACTTAACACTGCAGGCCATGTGATAGTTCATCACTGATATTGTTATACAACCCCAATTCCAAAAATGCTGGGACGCTGTGTAGAACATAAATAAAACAGAATGTGATCATTTGCTAATTTTGACATGTACTCCATTGAAAACAGTGCAAAGACATTATATTGAATGTTTTAACAGCTTCGTTGATTTTTGTGAATATATGTTCTGAATTTGATGCAGCAGTTCGTTTCAAACAAGTAGGGACAGGAGCAACTAAAGACTGGGAAAGTTGTGAAATGTTCCAAAAACACCTTTTTGGAACATTTCACAGGTAAACAGGTTCATTGGTAACAGGTGATAGTATCATGATTGGGTATGAAGGGGGCAAAGGCTCAGTCGTTCACAAGCATGGATGAAGCGAGGTTCACTTCTTTGTGAACACATGATAGTATAAAGGGTATTACTACCTGACCTCAGGAAGACTTTGTAAAATTGCATCGATTGCAGTGATTGCATTTTACGTGGTGTCCCAACTTTTTTGGAATCAGGATTGTATGAGACTAGAGACTGTCTGGGATCTTGTTTGTGCTCAAGGACAGGTTTGCAATTTTGCACAGAATGAGGACTGTGAATTTTATCCTCTCATCGCTCACATCGGAGGCACTTTAGGAATGGATCTTTTGAAGGCCAATATGAGCAGGAGGAATGATAACGGAAAGGGAAAACTATTTCAGTGTTTTTACGGGCACCTGACTATTCTTTAAGAGAGATTTAAAAAAGCTATCCTTTAATCTCTTGATAGGGCGTAAATGTTGTTTCCTTTAACCAAAGGGTGCATTATGTACTACTGGTGAATCAAATGACCTGCAGTGCACACCAGATGTAAGTTATCGCATCTCAACATTTGACTTGTTTATTAAGAATTCACGTCTGTAACACTGGATGCCTGGCTGTTATCTAAATGCACTGGCAAGACAGTCTGATGGTATTATTTAAATACCACCCGACTGTAATTTAATGTTTTATTGATGTCTCTTGTCACTCGATAGCCTCTAGTTATGAAGTTCCTCATCTAATTGCATGCTGTGGTGATGACAGTTGCTGAGCTCATCGTTCACATAAATGATGTTAGATGGCAGAAGGATTTTCCAAGGAGGTGCAAAGATTTCCAGTGAGCTGCACTACCTATGGAGGGGTCAGATATGGAGCAGGCAGGATAAACAACTGTCAACAACCATCTTAATAGTTGGTGAACTTAAGCCAAAGACTTACTAAATTACTAAATTTTCTTAAGAAATTGTGAGGGGAGATTAATTGAATTAACAGTCCACGCCACAAGAGGCATGAATAATTCTCTTTATAAAAGCAGTTATGAGTGGATATCGCCCTAGAAGCCTTTATGTCTTCATTATGCAGGGTGGCCAGACAGAGACCTTGAATAGACTAATGGGATTATGTCAGTTTGACATAACTCACAGTAAAACGGTAGCCATGTACTTGTGTGCTCCTCATAGGAGGTGGGAGGCGAATATGAGACTTCATCTCTGCACCACAGATAATCCTATTGTGTCTTCCACACCATGGCTTATGCGATCACCGTCTTCAGTAGTACATGTGCAGTCATATCACAAGCAGAAAACACAAGGATGGGGCAGGAGTGAAGACTCAATGAGTAATCCTCATCTAATCCATTTATTTTAAATACATTGCCTGCCATGGTTAATAAATAGTGACGTGTCTATCATTTTCATGAGTGCCGCTGCCTTGCCCAGTCTCTTTTGAGAAAGAAAAACACACATCAACACATTAAATTTTATTTTGCTGTCAAATAAGTGCATGTCACGGGAATTTAAGCAGTTTATGTCACACATTTCTGCAGTTGTAGGTTTATTTATACCAAACAAGTTGGAAGGAAACGTACTCACTTTTTAATGCTCAAACACTAAAATGCAATACTATCTATCTTGTGTAAGTGTAAGTTGAGCACCTGCCTTCTCTCTCTCCCTCTGTCACGTGAAAATCAGCCAGATCACGATGGAGAAAAAATGCTCTTCTGGGCGGGCAGCATCTAGTTTCATTGCAGACTGGAGTTACAAAGATTACATGACACAGTGTCAGGGCCTGGCCCAGTGCAGAGTGTAAATATAGACCCACTGATTAGTCCTCTTTTTACACCTAATTACTGGTGTGATTTCATAACAAGCCGATGTGATCGTGGCCAGTGTGTCTCAGTCATCATCCCAGAAGATAAGATGATTATTAAAGTGCCCAAACTGGAAGTTTCATAAGCTCCTGATGCGACATCAATCAATAAGAGCTTTGTTAAAATATTTTCATATTTCCAATTGTGCAAGGTTACAACTTTTAAACCTATATAGTAAATAGACTATTACCTCTCTCTCTCTCTCTCTCTCTCTCTCTCTCTCTCTCTCTCTCTCTCTCCAGCTCCTTGGTGTAGCTATAGGAATGCAGTAGTGCCACTTGCAGACTGCAGTGTCCAGAGAGCCCTAAAAAGGGAAGGAGTCTCACTCTGATTCCTGGCAGCTCGTGGAGCGGAGGAGGCTAAATTAGGCCTGGTTTCATTGACTTCCATTCCCCCGAGTCTCAGCAGCTCTGCAGCCCAGAGGAGTGGAGGCCGTCTGGTGCTCAGGGCCTCTGATGCTTGCTCAGAGCTTCTCCAGACACTGCCTGGTAAGTTAAAGTGTCAGATGGAGAGATGATATGTCTAGAAAGCCTGAGATGAGAGGTTGCATCTCTTGATAATATGAGAGAACGCAGAAAAAAAACAAAAAGGGTGACTAGCATCGAAGGTTCTGTGATGTTTAACCTTTCAGCATCAATAAATCATCACCAACTTAACTTTGGTAATAGGATAATTATACAAGTTAATAAGCTCTGTTGGTTTTTGTAAAGATAATTTTGCTATATTACAATATGGCAGTAGGTCCCATTTTGGCATGTGAATGAGGCACCTATTTGGGACCGCACTTGTGTGGACACAAGTTATTAGCCAATCAACTAATCATAAATGATTTCTTTCTCAGATTGTTCCCGCATAGATATTTTAAGGCATGAGGGGGCATAACTATCCATTATTTCTCAAGAAAAAAAGAACAAATTGGAGAAAAGTCATAAAAAATAAACATTATTTTGTGTTACAGAAATGTATTTTTTTTTTCTTTAGATTGATTTGATTATCTTTTGACACCTTAGATTCATGTTGTGACTCCATAGGTGGTCTAGACCCCTGGGTTGGGAAATACTACTACATGCTACACAAAGAAATTGCTTGGTAGAGAACAATAAGAGGTCTGTTAAATGGATTATTTTCCTCAACTCCACCTTCAGCTCAGTGTTCATTCAGTTAGTTCATTACAGCTATTTAGGCTTACCTGTATAGATATCCATCTTCAAATGTAATTGTGAAATGCTGCCAAATAATGTAGATGCCCTCTTTAACTGCACTTTTTATTCTTGTTTTGTGCATAAAAGTCACCAAAATGCCATCCTGGTTTGGTCAGAAAACCTCTTTATATGCACTATTTGGTATTAGGAGCTTCAAGTATGTAGTGTGATAACATTATGTTTGCAACATGACACAACATGCAGAGTTTGTGAAATATGTGTTGTCATAAACACTAGAACATTGACAAGAGACAGATGCTGCAACTTGTCTTGACGTTTTGTTTATGGTAAACACGCCAAGATTTTGTAATTAGTTTAATAATGATGTTTTATGTTCAACAGATTAGGGTTGTTAACCATCAAGTAATGTATTGCACATAACATGCAAATGCTTTTTTGTTTTCTGCTGATAAAATGCTTGTCTGCCTCCCACTCTCCTCTGCTGTTTCCCCTTTGCTGTGCTGTCCAGTGTGATTGACCGTGTCTCTTTCTCTGTGCTGGCAGTCGGAGACAGGTGCTGAGTGCTGCTGAGTGTTGCTGTGTGTGTGGGCTCCAGGGGCCTGGTTCAACATTCCAGCAGCAGTTTGATAGACACAGTCCTTTGGGGAGGAAGAGGAGGAGGCCAAATGCCCGCACCAACCTCACAGAAGAATAACTGAACGGGTAAGTGAAATCCTGTGACGACGTACCCGCCATGGAAGGGTTGTGATAACATACTGCAAGTCGCCTTTCTTTTTTAAGTCCCTCACCAGCAGCTTTTACAACACCCCACTTCCTGATTTAAAAAGCAGTTTCACTGCTTATCTCTGAGGCTGCAAACTGGTCTAATGTCACAGGAAGTTCCTCTTTTCACTCACTCACAGGCTGCAAGTAAGGCTATGCATATCTGTGTGCATATACATTAGACACAAAAAGCGTAACGCACCATTGTGAAAATGGAGAGAAAGAGGAAGTTATAAAAAGGGGATGCAGAGAGGGGCGGGGAAAGTAACAAGGTGTCCATATTTGGCATCAGTAGATAATGCAGGCAGAAGATGCAAATTAGATAAGGAGTGGTTGTCATGGAGACTTGATGTTGCGCAGTGATGGTTCGCTGTAAACCTGACCACATTTGTGGTATGGCCGTTGCCAAGCAGAAGGTGCTATTATGAGAGTGAGAGAAGTAGAGGAAGAGAGAAATGAAGATGTCAGTTCATCCCACAATGCACTGCGTCAGTGTGACCTCTGCTGAAGCGACTTCGCCTGTCCCAGTGGCACGTCAGCGTTTAACAGACACACAGGTAAGCTCACTGGCTATGAAATCACTTTTGGTGGGATTAATGTCTGTTGATAGATTTAAATGACTTTTGTTATTATTCAGTATTTGCTATTAATTTGTTTCATAAGATTCCATTATTGTGTAATGTATAATAATGCTAACTTTGTTTATACAGCACCTTTCATGTATATAATGCAGCTTTACAGTGTGACATTACGAACAAAATAGTAGAAATAAATGCATACAATACAGCTCAAAGTGCTTTACAGTACGGCATTAAGAACAAAATGCAATAGAAGAGATACAGAACAGATAAATAAGTTTGTAAAAATAGAATAAAAGATCCTATAAAAAGACAAAGACATAAAAGTAGCAAAAAAGATAAAACAAAATTGCTCATGATTCCCGTTCCCCGAAAGTGAAACTGATCCTTCGCAATGATAGAAAGGCAACCTTTGCAGTATTTTTCTCTGTATGCAACTTTATGTAATGTTACAACTTCATGATACAACTTTATGCTAATGTTTCTCTGTACTGTGAAGCATTTATAAGAAGTTTGCGATCTAAAGAGGCTTTATTTAATATTTGCAGCAGTGTCACTGCTAACTACATTCAGACAGAAAAATAGCTGAAAGTTGGTGTGAAAGGTCTCTTTGCAAAGGGTGTTTCCATTTGTTTTCATTTTATCTCCAAGATAAGCTTCAAGCTTGAATGGGGCATACACACATACACACACAGACACACACACACACAATGGTGTCAAATGGGGACAAGACAGTGTGCTATTTCCTCTCTATATTTCAAACCTGACAGCTTGAATTGCACCTGCTTCCCTTCATTGCGTCAAAGTGGAAAGAAGTTAAGAGAAAACCACAAAATATGCAGCAGGGAAACATGGCTGCAAATTCGCACCAGAAGCAGGGTATTTGTCAGCATACACACATTTACAACTTACCACTTTGATGTACATTTTTAGTGATGCGTAGCAAATATAGAGTAGAACCAGTGAGCTAGTTTGGAGGAGCACCCCACATATTCTAAAATAAAACAACATAGGCAGAAGTTGTCTGAAGTAATATTTTGCTTTCTTGTTTGGTCTGGTTTGTGAGACAATTTAGAAATTCAAAAAAAAATCTGTAGACAGACTGTAATAAAAAAAAAATATCATAAAACAGTTGACAAACACATCCTCCTGGGTGGTCCTTGAATGCAACACATACGTAATGGGTACATATCGTGACATCCATCACGGGTGAATCAAGAAAAGATGCAGAATGTTGCGCTTTCCGAGAGGAATGGACGAACCTAAATTAGTTTGTGGGGACGCATTCAGATGGTGAAAAAGGCCCATCTCGAGTGTCATTACAGCTTGAAACATGCTGAACTGGATGAGTTGTAAGGACAAATGCACTTGGACAAAGATAATGTCCTTCAGTGCAGTTTGGATGCCCAACACGCAGATTCCACCAGACCACATTCTGACAGACAGTGTGATGTGCGTCGTCTCTGTCAGGATTCCCATTCATCCATGTCATGGTACTTCTAAGTGCTTTAAAAGGCTACTAGACTTGCAAGCCTAGTTGCCTTTTAAAGCAGTTAGAAGTACCATGATCCAGATGAATGAGAATCTTCACAGACATATGGCTACACACTTTGGGGACAACTCACTATTGTGGGCAGTTTTTTTTTTTTTTTTTCAAAACTGATTCTTGCAAAGACTCAGTTCTAATCCTAACCTGGAAAATCTGCTGCGAGTAGCATCATCATCACTACCGCCAGACATCAGACACATCGCCAAAACCAAGCAGTTCCAGCTATCGCATTAGAGGTTAATGTGATATATGTGTTTCATAATTTAGTATGGACCTCGAAGGTTTTTATAAAAATTGAAATGGCTCTTGATAGGGAAAAGGTTCCCCACGCCTGACCTAAAATAAGCTGTAGTGAAACGACTTCCTGCTGCGGGTCTTTCTGCAAGCCTGTGTACTGTTGCAGTTGTTGCTGTGATGGTCTGTAATGGGAGTGTAATGTGTATTTGCGGCCTAAGTGATAGATGAGCCGTCAGAGTTTGGCACACAAAAGCTCTGGGACATTTCCTCAGTGGAGTGAGAGTTCACGTCAGCCAGCCAGTGTCATTTACAGAGGGCTGGGAAATAGCAGAGCGCTGAGATGATAGGGAAGCTTAAGGTGGAACGCTGGGTTCATCAGGGAGGAGGGAGACGAAGGGGTGGACAAAGGGGAAAGGTTAGGATTTGATGATTTGACAGGGGCACAGGGGTCACCCATGCTGTACTGTGTCGTCTGAGGGTTAATGTGATTGATTATTGAAGATTAGAGTGTGACAGAGCTTCTGGAATATTCTGCTACAACTACTTTTTTACCCCGCTCTTTTGCAATTTATTATTTCCTTTTCATACATCTGTAAGACTTGCAAAAGAACGAACCGATGCAACAGAGAATTCTCCGATTCCCACAATGCAACTTGATAATGACATTATTTCTCAGACTTGACAATGCTCCCTCCAGAGCCATGAGAGACATTATACGACTTTTCTTCAAAGACTGCGTAGCATGGCTAGTTCACTGATCTTGATGTGTAAAATCAGTGGCAATCCCCTTAAACTGCACCGCATACGCACACACCTCTTCCTGTTTTCAGTTAGTTAACATTGGAACGTGTGTGAACAGTTTGCTCAAGCCCAGTGTGTTGATTCCCTTTGCTCTTTGCTCATACTTAAACAGCTCTACAGTCTCATTGATCTGCAAGAGAGAACAACGGTCAAACCATCCTCTTATCTGTGAGATAGAGGGCATGTGGAGCAGGAAGTTAAAGTATGTGGCTGATTTCACTTCAGTTAAAGAAACATTAACTAGAAAAGGAGAGAAAGGAGAATAGGGTCCTGGTGCACATCTGATCAGATTATATGCAGAATGAAACTTTATTTGTAGAACCAAATGAGCAAACCATCTGGTGACTGCAAGGCTTGGCTCTATCTCTAATTGGACCAGGGGAATAGGGATCTGTGGGTTGTGACACATAGACAAGTGGTTGTGGTTGTTCAGGGGCAAATTTAAGGGAATTAAGATGTAGTCATAAGCGAGAGAAAGCGATGAAAAGACTCATGGAGAATGGTCATGAATAGGAAATATAGACTAGCAGGGAAGAGGAGTAAATGAAGGACGCAGAGACAGAAAGGAGCAGAAGCACTGGCACGCACTCAGCTGCAGCAGAAGAGGGGAAATTCCACGTCAGTGTCTGAGTTTCACAGAGAGACCAGATCTTTGGAGGCGTTGCGAATGTGTCTCCTATTGAGCCAGAGCAACATCAATCACCATGTTTCTTCATTATGGGTCAAGAAAAACTTCATCTGGAGGTTGGAGTGACCTGCTGCTTCCATTGATCATCAGTCAAACAGATTGGTTGGCTAATCTGAGACATACTGTATGTGTCCTAGCACGGCTGCTTCCATGGATGGAAACAGATATCCTTCCATCACTAATGAATGATGGTTGGAAATAGATCAGGGCATGCCCTTTGCTAATAATGGCACTGTCCATCAAAACACGATCATCTCAGAAAAGTAGTTCTATGGCACCTACCTTATGCATGAAGTATACACCAGGTGTTTTGTTCTGTCTGGCATATTGGCACATTGCACCAGAGTGTTGGCTAGGTAAAGGGTTAGCACTGCAGCTAGGGCTCTACCACAGATTGTCACCCAGGGTTTATGGGCCTGCTGTGTAAATTAGACATGACTTATCACCAGCTTTGTATCAAGCAGAACTGTGCAGCGGTAGAAACTGGTCCAGTGAGCAGGGTGGAACAGAAAGAGAGATAGTTTTACATAGGAGAGGCAGTGGTGTTATACATGTATATGCAAATGTACTGAAAAAAAGGGTTCTCACATCTCCCTACGAACAGGGGTGCAGGTGTGCGGTCAAACCGGATTCAGCTGCAATGTGCAGAATTTGCTTTTTGTCGAAGTGAAAATACATTTCAGAGCTAATTTCAATATTCCAAACAGGCAGCGTTATGAATGCACTTTGTCCATGATCACAATCAGATGAAGTGAGTCACAGTGACAATATGTGGGATCAGTCAGAAAACCTGGCGCCGGCACACGGCTCAGAATCTGTAAAGATTCCTGCAGATGCCAAGGCCACTATCTCCATGGCTACCGGATATTACAGCATCAGGTCCAAATCAAATTCTTGGAGGCTCCTTTAGCCTCTCTGGTTTTCCCCAGGATACAAGGACTATGGCAGCAGAAGCCTTGAGTCAACAACAATACAGGCGAGCTGGCAGCAGCAGTTGCCTCAGCGTTGTCTCAGTTAGCCTTTTTTATTATATGCTGCTGACCTACAACCAAACTGCACTGGTCGGCATCTTTTGGAACATTTCATTTCCACACTATTTACACTCCCCGTGTTACTCTGAATGTAAAAGTGCTTTCCAGTGTAGTCCAGTTTGATTTAGTGCAGTTCAGTGTGTCCTGCTTTTATGGTGTGGGCAAGAGCTGTGAGTGCGAGGCTGAGCTGAGGTGTCTGGGGGTTGCACACCACAGCAGAAAGGCAGTATGAAAGAGAGAGAAGGAGATCCAGACAGAAGCCAGAACTAATCTGTCGCAAACTCCCTGTAAATGTCTTTCCGCAATTCTTTCCTCCACACCCCTTAATCTATTCAATTTTTCCAACTGGTGTGTTTCTCCTCATTCATCCTTTTCTCATTAAATCTCCTGTTTCTGTCTTACTCTGTCCTCTCTGGTGATATTTATTATGACTATCCTGGCTTTTACTTCAAGTACCCTTCATCACTCTGCCTGACCTTTTCTCACTTCTGTGTTGCTAATTTCCCTTCTTTTCTCCTTATTTATCTTTTTGCAGTGTTTTCCCAATGTTTCCTTTCTCCCTCCCTCTCTCCTTCCTCAGCTTCACTGGATAGACAAGGGCAGTGTTGCTGTAACTGAACCAGCACTTCCTGGTGTTGTTTTAGGGGGGTGGGGGGTGGGGGGGCGTGGCCAGCCTTCAGTGAGGAAGAGAGGGAGGGAGAGGGGACTGCAGGATCTGTATGCCCAGTGCAGTCAGGGCTCCCTCCTCCTCCTCCTCCTCTTCTTCCTCCTCCTCCTCCTCCTCCTCCTCCACAGCTGTTGCTACTGCCACCCAGCGAGCACCACTTTCCTCGGGCAGCAGACAGACGATCCAGAGGCTGGGGAGTCAGTAGAGACACAGCCCAGCCCGTCTCAGCACAGCTCAGCACAGCCCAGCTCAGCCACTTCAAGAGGCAGGGGAGGGGAGACACTAGCGCACACAGCCAACGCTGCAACGCGCACACACTCACACAATCACACAGACAAACACTCCTCCTCTGTCTCTCTCTCTCTCTCTCTCTCTCTCTCTCTCGCCCTCTCTCTCTCACTCTGGTGCTCGGCTCCGCACGGTTCCTCCACTCATTCGCTGCTGATTCACTCGCTCACTCGCTTGCCTCTCTTCTGCCAGTCGCTCTGCCTTGCTGCGCTCTGCCTGCCTGCCTGAGAATGGTCCAGCCGGTGCCTGGGGGTCTGCTGTCGTGGCCTGTCTGAACACACGCATAAACACAGAGTCAATCGACAGGCGGAAGTGCGCACACACACACAAACTGGAGAGCAATGTGAGAGGTAAGAGCTTGGTTCATAGCCCTCCTCCTTGTCTCATTGGTTTATCTAGATCTTTCCTCCTGTGTGTGCTGCAGTCTTTACTTTCCAAAGTAAGCGTCCGTGCATTGGAGCATAGGTGGAGATACAGGGGTTGTTTGCCTTAGTGTTTGCTGTATGTGTGTGTGTGTGTGTGTGTGTGTGTGTGTCCAGTATGTGGGCCACAGGGTTAACATCTATTTGTTACAGCTTGTTTTATAGAGAAAGGCACACGCAGACTTGCACATACACACACAGACACACAGTAAGACACATTCTTGGCTCAAAGCAGACAGTCACACAATAGCTACTTCCTGAGGGTAGCGCTAGTTAGCAAAAAAATTTGCTGGTGTGTGTGCATGTGTGTGTTTGGAGGGCCGTGGTTGTTCCAGGAAGCAGTGGAGAGGATCAATAGATCGCCCACTCAGCTTTCATTCCCTCCGTCTGACTCAACAGTGGACATGTTAGGAGTTATCCTGCAGGGCTTGGTTAACATGGAGAATGGTAAAATTTGATTGTCTCTTACCTCTTCCCTCCCTTGCTGCGTCAGCCTAAAGGGGGAAGCATGGTTTTGCATGTGTGTATGTGTGTTTCTACGTGTGTGTGCGCTGTGTAAGGCAAACTCCCGCCCCATTGCATGTAAATTATGTGTGACATGTGAAGCTGCTGCTACCTTATATGGTGAGCACAGTATTTCAGTACAGTTGGATCTTGCCAAGCATTCCGGGTCGCGGGAGGAGAGAGTGTGTGAGAGGGTGACTCTGTCTGTGGGAGTGTGTGTGTGTGTGTGTGTGTGTGTGTGTGTGTGTGTGACTAAGTGAGTGTTTTCATGCGTCTGACAGAGGGGGAGTATCTGAGAGAGAGGAAGAAAGTTGAGGAGAGAAGGAAAGAGGGGCAAGAACGAGAGAGAGACAGGGAGAAGGAGACCCAGTAAATGGAGGGATTTAACTTGTCGATGTTTAAACTGGAGTGAAAGTAAGTAGTTTCTCACTTTATTAAGTCTTTGGGGAGATAACGGGAGATTGGCCCGTAATGCGTTTCTGCCTTTCAGCGGTGAAGTTTGTCAGTGTGGATCATGCGAAGGTAAATGGACTGAAAGTGTCTCCTTACGTGCGATTGTATTTGTCCAATTCAAATACAATAATGTCTACGTGTATTTTTTTGTAGGCGTTAAATCTGTCACAATGTCCGAAACAGCAGGGATGGTTCTGGTATATACATATGGTTTGTGAAAGGCAGGGGATCTTCAGAGCTTTAAACTCTAGCCTTCCTTCCCTCTTCTCCCCTCTTTGTCCCCTCTCCTCACCACCTCTATCCCCCCACCCCACCCCACCCCTTGCCTCTCTGGGTTTCCTCTTGGTGGTGTGTCCGTGGTTGGGGCGATGATGAGGAATGTTGTTGTTGTGACTTAGAGGGTGGTTCAGACAGTAGCACATACACACACACAGAAGTACGTACACACATGGAAGCATGTGCAACACGGCCAGATGTATGGCAGATTACATTTTTGAGACTTTGTAAAATGTCCATGGTAGCTCAGCTGCAGGTAGACTGTCAATTTCTGCCTAGCAGAGGCCTGAGGAACGTGCTCTTGTTGTCAATGTGAATACTGTGGCTAATAATGTCAAAGGTATTGTTGCTCTCTCTGTGTATTGTTGTCTATGTGTGTGAACTCAGGGGCAAATTGCTCTGCATTTCTGTGTGTTGCCTATGATCTAAGATCTGCCCTACAGACAGGATTATGTGCATGGCTGAATCTGCGATGACAGGTTAAGCCTTTATTACACGGGGGCTTTGCTGTATGTTCCTACTGTGTTATGACCACATTTCAACCCCTCTGAGGAACCGTTTGACACAGCTTTGGTTGAGTAAGACACCTTCCACTTAATGAAATTCAAAGCTAAGCTAAAACCATTTGACTTCAGCCACTGTCAGAGACATATTTGAGTCATTTCCCTGCCCCAGTATTTACGCATTTCTATTCTTTTCAGGTAGCCGATAATGATTATTATCCAGATATTGCAGTACAGAGGCATCAAAGCCAGCATCTACCTGTATCTGAGCTATAGAACAGTGCTAATAAGCAGGGCGAGCAGCATGTGGAAGCTGCTATTCGTGGACCCAGTAATAAGTGTCTACTTATTTCTTTATTGTTCTGTCCAGAGGTACATGTGTCAACATGAGCCTGTCCTTGTTTTTCTTCACCCCATCAGCTCCTGCTTACAGCCTTGACATCTTAAACTCCCCGTCTCTGAAGCAGAGGCAGGCGGCTGTAACTTTAATAACATACGCCTGACCCATTCTCTCTCTCACACTCTCTTTCTAGCTACCTCACTACCCAACCTTTGTTTCTATTATTGTGACAGCAGTGGCTGTTTGCCTCACTATATTAGAAGTAGGGCCCCAACAAGCACCAGTGGATGTGGGTGCATTAGCACGGCCCGACCTTCATGAAAATGACTGACTAAATGAAAATTACACAGATAACTAGTGCAGATGATAAAATTGGTCACCGGCGAGGTATGTTTGCATGTTATATCCTGATAAAGAAGCTAAGCGTGTGCTGTTTGCACCTTGTGGTAATGGCATATATGATTAGGCGCTGGTGTATGCTCAGGGATGAAAAAGATTCTGTTCTGTATGTAAATCAAAATGTATAAACAAGAAACATTCTGTTGTGGTATGAGACTGACAGTTTATGCTAGTTTTCAGTTAATTTTAATTAAAAACTGCTATGACGTGTTTGGAAAAGACAGAAAGTCACAGCACTAATTAAGTTAGAAATAATATTCTTTTTCATTGGCCTACGGTATTATTTAAGTCTGTATATGCCATCTACAGATAGGTGCAAAAACAGCTTCAGTGCAACTTGGCATAGAGTTTATACGTTCTACACTCTACCGGAGTGATCACCAATCCTCCAATAGATGTCCCCTCATCGAATATGCCCGTCTAAAGTCTCCCACAGCTATTCAATTGGGATCCGTTCAGGTTGTTCTCAATTTGTCATCTGTTTGTATATGTGGAAATCAGCCTGACTATGTCTCAGCAGCACACAGACAACCTAAATGTGAGCCAATGAGCCACTCATTAAACCATAAGGCCAGCCATTATCCTCACTGTCCGTTGACTTCACCACATCCTTACACACACACACACACACACACACAAAGATGCAGTGTTGCCCACAGTCAGATATTCACCACAGCTTAAGAATACTCTGTGCCAGGACACATAGTGGTTTGTGTGTTTGGGTTTGCATTTGTGTGTCTTGCCAGTGTGTGCTTGTGTGTATGCGCATAGCTCTGTCCATGTATGCTAAACAAGAGACCTAATTGTCTCCAGAGGTTTGTTCTTGGAGGAATCAATAGGCATTGTTTGTTATGCGTTCCTAGCCTAAGACTTACTTTCAGAAACACGGTATTTAATCTGATAACAAGTAAGCCAGCTAAACTAATAGACGAGAGGAGATGACAACTTCATGCTGATGACAATAAGGAGGTCGATAACAATACAAACTATGGTGATACTCAAATATAGCAAGAAATTACTTTACTTTTGCAACACGCTCTTGAGCATGTGAGCTCTGTTCATCTATAACCTCTATTCATAACAAACCAAACTTAGGTGTAAATAAATTCATTTATTTTTCATTCAATGTGCTGTTGCATTAGCCCTTAAACCCGTCTTGGGTAAGGTTGCTCAAGCCAACATGAAAGATCCCATCATCAGAAGAAATGCAGTTTACTCAGGGATGCATGTGGCATCGAAGAGCTATGGCGGATAGAGCAGCAGCCCTCAGCCTCTCAGCATGTGTGTGTCAGTATGAAACAGATCAAGAGACAGCGAGGAGAACACGCTCACGTGTCCACATATGCACTAGTGTGTATGTGTGTAAGCAAAGGTCAGTGAGGGCAATATTGACATGCTATACTCTGAACACATGGAGGAGCAGCAGCGAGGCCTGGGGTGTTGCATTTCCTCCAGCGTCCTCCGCTCTGATGACCTGTCTCAGCACACTGTCACCCTGACTCCACCTCTGTCAATATGCTGAAACCACTCCTTTAACTGAACAGCAGCAAAGCAAAGAGCCCAACGCCTCCTCCTCTGCAGTCAAAACTGAAAATAGGAGCTCAGGCTAAAAGCTACAGTTTGTTACTAGGTCTCCATAGCAGATGTTGCACTATAACAAGCAGCACTTTTTTCAGCTTTATCTCCACTCATACTACACCAGTTCACCCCCATGCAGTATTTCTTATGCGATTATGCAGAATAGAGCCTCCAGCAACTCATGACCTATGGTGTTAAGTGATGTTAAAGCAGACTAATAACATGCCACTCACTCAGTCATATTTCAGGAAACCTTACCATAACTGTGAGCCACTCCCTCTTTCTTGGTGTCTCTAGCAGTTAGTCACAGTGACAACTTCAAGACCGGCCCCGGTTAGCAACAAGCACGTTACTTTGAATGCCCTCACTTTTCAATCGGTTAAGACATGCCTTAATAACAAAACACCTCTCTGTGTTTAAGAAAACCTAATGACATGTCTGAGCGCCATCCATCACACTCCACCGTGCAAATCACTGGCAGGTTTTATGCATAGTTTGCTCTTTCAGTGGAAGTGGAGAGTGGTTTCGACAGCGTCTTCACCTCGTCGACAACAAATTTATTTTGTGACTCATAAGCGAGAGAAAGCAAAAGACGGCCAGGCGCGCTTTTCATGTTAGAAACTGTTGAGGCATATGCTGGTGTCACATGACCATGGGCTGATGGCAATGTCCTGATATTGAAGACACGCTTCCTCTTTTTGCAGCCATGTAATGTTTCTGACCAAAAGTGTGATAAAAAGCACATGGCCTCTCTTGCTCAATCTCCCTAGCCATATTCCCTTCCGCCAGTGTGGTTGACCTTGCACCAGATTGCAAGACCTTGGAGTCTGAGGGAGTGCTGCTGAGGATGCTGGAGGAGAACGCAGGCCAGACAGTCACATTGAGGGCACAAAGGCAGAGGCATGGATGGAGATGGGGAAGGTTGAACAAACAAAGTGGAGGAGGGTCCACCAGTTAAAACAGTATAAATTCGGTGGTTGCCGCAGAGAAAAAAAATCACTTTAAACAGTCGAGAAATTGATACCATGGAGAGAAAGAGCACCGACAGTTAAAGTGGAATTAGATAGAGGGAGTGGCACACTGACAAGAAAGACCATAGACATGAAGAAATCAATAGGGGTAGGACGGCCATGTCCAGACATGATGGATCATAACGAGCGCTCATTATTGCTCTGGCACTGTCTTACACCATACTGCATCGTCTCTCTCTCTCTCACACAGATATGTACTCATCTGACTCCAATAGAAACCATAGAAACAGATTAGGCAGCCAGACAGAACGCAGGGGGCGTCAGCTTTTCATGCATCAAGTCATCACATTCTCTCATTTGATTGAAGGCAGCCCCTGGCGCCTTCAATTTAAAAAAAATTATAATAGAAGTCTCTATTCCACCTCATTAGTTCATGTCCAGCTGTGGCTCGAGTTCAGTGCGATGAGTTGAGAGATGATCCTTTCTCACCTGAACTCAACTTAATACAAAGTATATCAGACTGAGCTGTAGCAATAAATACACGTAACATCAACATTATATGATATTAAAAACGCAGGCATACAGGGTTACACAGAAATAGTAGACTTTGTAATGTAATTATTATTATTATTCCCTCAAACTGAGAAATATTACTGCTCCTCATTAAAAAAAAGGCAGAATTTAATAAATGTAAGAGCAGTGAGGCAACACATCTTTTCTGTTTGTATTTTATTCTCAACATGTTTTTACTCTCCCCTCTAAAGGCCATGATATGGCAGATTATCCGCGTTCGTGTGTGTGCCTGTGTGTTGTGGGGGTAGGGCAGTGGTGTTATGACTATGCTTGCACTCCAAAGGTCATTCATAGCAGTAATGCTACTTTTACTATCGTAGGGGTCATCCAAGGTGAAACTAAGCAGGTTCTTCCTTCACTCTCGTTGTAACGTATATGCATGTTGCTGGGTCATCATGACCTGAGCTGTGCTGCTGCAGGGCTCTGATACAGTGTGTTGCAGTGTTGCAGTGCTGTAACATTAGCAGCAGTTCGTAGCATTGCTGAAGGTGCACATGCTGTTCTGGGAAAAGCGATTTCTCTACACAGGGTGTGGTGAGTTAGCCTGCCTGTGCGATAAGAGCAGAACGGGCCCCTGGGAGTCCAGTCATTCAAATTCCCCGAGCAAACCCCGTACAATGGATTCACCCAAAATAGGAACCACTGGCAACATCACAAAACTCTGAGATAAAAAAAAACAAAAAAAACAAAAAAAAAAACCACACTTTGCATGTGATAAAGGGGAATTTGGGTTGTGAACAAAATAATAAACATGTTGTTATCCCAAGTTCAAATCTGTGTGACGTCACCGCAGCATTGCTGGGTGGACTTTTTATTCAGAAACGCTCTACCTCATCGGAAATATTGTTATTAAATCTTTCGCGTTTGTTTGAAAGGAATTTATCGTCTGTTTGCAAGAAATCAGGTAGTCACAGAAACAGTGAGCAGAGTGATTAGTTCAGCCTGTCTCTCTCTTTTCGCTCCTCTCGAGCAGCAGGCAGGTCAGCCTCCTCTTTGCTCCTCCCCCCTGCTCTCACCTGGCGCTCAGCCCAGAATGTTGCTGCAACTCTACTGGCTCTCATTGGTCCTCGCTCTCACACCGCTTCGCAAGAAGGGAAATGACTAACCTCTTCTCCCTCATGCCCTGCCTCGACTTCCCCTCTGCTTTCACTCTCTTCCTTTCTTTCACCTCTAAACTCATTTGCAATGGCCTGCTTTGCCGTGCTGGACCGTAAGTGATACAGGATTTGATCAGATTTTCCTGCGCCGACCAGAGGAGGTGGAAAGTTGTGAATGGCTGCTTTGTGCATTTGTGTGTGTGTGTGTGTGTGTGTGTGTGTGTGTGTGTGTGTGTGTGTGTGGCGTGATGAGCGTGTGTGTGTGCACCATGTGTGTTTAGAGCGCGGGGCGGGTGAAAGTTTTATTTGTTTTAGCTGACACCCCTGCATTTCTAACATTTTTACATATTCTTCATTCCCACAGCTGCATAGCTTAGCAGAATACCGCAGGTCAGAGCCTCCTATGAAAGAGAAATGAAAGAGAAAATAAACCAAAAAGTTTTTTTTGGATGTGCATCAAAACTAATCTTTCTCTCTGTCTCTGTCTCTCGCTCTCTCTCTCTCTCCCCAGAGGAAGTGCCTTCCCTGATGTCTGCTGCAGCTTTGACCTGCTTCTACCGCTGAAGCTCCACCCTCCCCCCCCGCTGCCTCGCTCGCTTGCAGCCACAGTAACACGAGCACAAGGACAGTGACCACACCCTCCTCGTGGCCCACGCTCCGACCTGCTCGTCCATCCACCACCGTCACCATCCACTCCTTGCAGCCGGCCTCCAGCCTCAGCTCTCCTCTCCAGACGGCCCCCGCTGCCAACTGCTTTCCACCAGCTGACCAGCCTTACCACAGCAGCCCAGCACACCACCAGGCCCACGCAGCATCTCACCCACCTTGCCTTCAACCTTCGCCTTCGACCCTCTAAGCCTCCACTTGGTCCTCAGTGTCCTTAACCTTCCTGTAGTGGGCTACACCAGACTATCACCTTTGTTGCCTGCTTCACTGCACCTAACCAGAGGGCTCTCGGTTTGACCTGTTCATCTGTTTGCCTCTTTGGCTTCTGAATGTTGCAGATGAGACCATTTGGCAAGCGACAGTGAGAGAGGAAAGTCAAGCCAAGAGTGGCAGCTTAATTGTTAGGCGAAATCGTCTCCTGGATATAAAATCTGTGGTCGATTGATCAGGATATTTATCCAGTAACATTGACAGCGAAGCATCGTCCTACAACATTTCACTTTGGAGAAGGAGCCCTCTCAATCAATAGGAAGTTTATTTTGAATGTTTCATTTCAGCGTTTCATACACGCATCGCAGACTTTAACAACAGACAAACAAAGAAAAGACCTTTAAGTTGTGGATTAAAACACTAGAGGTACTTTACTCACTCTTGAACAGATCTCAGCTCGGAATACCTTTTGCCAGCGTGTTGCCATGGCAATGAACATGGCACACATCCGCGACACCAAGTGGCTGACACTTGAGGTATGTAGGGAGTTCCAGAGGGGCACATGCTCACGCTCAGACCAGGAGTGCAAGTTCGCCCACCCGGCCAAGAGCTGTCAGGTGGACAACGGACGGGTCATCGCGTGCTTCGACTCACTCAAGGTAAGAAAGGAGAGTCGGTGAACAGGAAGTCTGGAGGTCAGATCACAGGCAGACAGATAAGCCGCAGATAAGAGACTGAGCACATTCTGCCTGACAGGCCGTTTGAGGATATATTATGGAGTTGCAAAGTGGGAATAGCAGTTGTCTACAGTTTATATCATGCTACAGCATACCATCTGGCAATGACATGTGCTCTCTCCTTGGTCCCACCTATTTCTGGTCAGGTGACTGCAACATGTGATCAAAAGCAGAGAGGAGTAGGGTGGATGTGGTGGACGTTGCATCTTTTTAGAATCAGGAAGCAGAAGTCACACATTTGTAACACTGCACTGTGGAATTTTCTCGGGCAGGCGGAGTTTTGGCTGGTGTTTCGTGCCCTTACTTTTAACAGGAGTCAGTCGCATCTCTGACTGAGTGCGTTGTGCATAAAACATTGTTGCGTGAATTTGCTACGTCAGCACAGTCGCTCTGGAAGTGATAAACACTGCTGTGTGCCAACCTTTGAATGGGAGAACATGGATGAATAGGCTGTCACATGTAGAGACTCATATGGATGCCCTGAGCGCAACACGTTTCAACAGCTAGAGAGGAACGAGGCAATAGCGTCATCATGTAGATCTCACTCAGTCAAACCACTTCCTGTGCAGAGGCCTAGGGGCAGTTACAGGGGGTTTGTGTGTGTGTGTGTGTGTGTGTGTGTGTGTGTGTTTGTGTGTGTCTATATGCGTGTGTATGTGTTTCAGAGCAAAGTTTGGGCCAGATTTGGGGCACCGTATGCAGTAATTTTCCATTTTTAGGCAGCAGCAGGAAAGCAGAAAAGCAGAAAAGCAAAGACCTCTTTTTCTTTCTCTCTTTCACAATCTGTCTTTTTATCGTAGCACAACATCTCTAGAGATGGGCGGAAACCCAAAGTTTCCAGCATTAACACACACCCGCACACGTTTGGCTGCGAGTGTTTTTTTACTTCTGTTTGTACTCTGCTCCTGCAGACATTGGCCACTCGTGGTCATTGGCAGCATGTGAGCAGGGCAGGGTTAGGATGAGGGCAGCGTGTGAGTCGACTCACAGAATTGTGTTTATAGCCAGATGTGGACAGAGGAACTTTGTCAAGCCCAGGCTGAACTCTTCCCAAGCTTCCTCACAATGCGCTAATGCCTGTTGCATGTGTGTGCGTGCGATTGTCAAAAGTACAAGCTAAATTAAATCATTTTTGTTAATCACATCTTGAGTCCTGTTTTCATGGTTTTGGCCGTCATTCCTAGTGGTGGAGATTGGCACCATCATTCTCCATAATCCCCTGAGACCTTCCAGTTGAATTGAAAGATCTGGGAACATGGCAATTTTGCTAAAAAGATTTTTCAATGCAATAAGTGATAATGGACAACATGTCTAATGTGCTCATATTTGGTTTTACCTCCTCATAAATAAGTAAATAGTCTTTAAACTTTATTGCCCGAAGACTCATTTGTTTTCCTGTCAGACTTCATTGAAGTTCCCATATCTCAGAAATTTATTGGGTGAGTAAAACGTTATAACAACCAACAGAAATGACGGCCAAAAACGACAAAAATAAGACCCAAGCTGTAGGAACTGGAATCCAAGCAGAAATGTAACCTCATCAGAAACATGAAACATAGATGTCCTCCTGATTATCTGGACGCCATGGACCCCTCAGTTTAATACAGTGACCACATATAGACAGTGACTGATGAGTGTTGATATTCAGATCCTTAAGTGAAAGTACTAATACTATACTATAATACCAGTAACTCTTTCATTGAATGGCATGCTAGTAATGTACTCTAGAAAAATCCAAATCTGTTCGTAATAGGAATAGTTCAACTATAATTTCTGTGAAAATACTCCTTTACAAGTAAAGGTCCTGCAGTCAAAATCTTACTCGAGTAAAAATATGTAAGTAGCATCATCACATTATACTCACAGTACCACGGTGGCTGCTAAAACCTCAAAAGGCCATCCCTAGAGCCAGTGTTTGCTTTGTCCATTTTGGGTGACTGTGGAAACATGGTGGTGCGACATCGTGGACTCTTTGCACTCATTCTGAGTTAATAAAAACCTGATTCCTGTTTTCAGGTGATTATACACTAAAATAATGTAATTAGGAATATCATGTTCCATTTCTGCCATCAGATCCTCCTAATATCCCACACACTGGACCTGTAACATATCAAAAATAAGAGTACTCATACTGTAGATGTTCTGTAAGATCATGTTTGTAGCGTTGCTGTCCTGTGAGAACCACGCATCTTTAAAAAGTCAACTTTTCATGAGCTCAGAAAAACAGCCCTGTTTTCGGCTTTGTGGCAATGCATTTAGCAGCTAATCCAAGGGGGGTTTAAAATCGTTTATTTAGCTCACTAAGTAGAATTTTCACAACCCATAGAGGAACACTTAATCCTTCAGCCTATTAAAGCTGTCAGACAAATGTAGTGGAGTAAAAAATAGTACTTGCCTCTGACATGTAGAAGAATAGAAGTATAAAGTTGCATAAAATTGAAATACGCAAGTTAAATACAAGTACTTTGAGTTTGCACGTAAGTACAGTACTTGAGTAACTGTAATTAGTTGTATTCCACCACTGCTGATGAAACGGTGGGGCTTCTATCTGCAGGTGGAAGGATCTAGATATGTGACCACATGTTTAAATTGTCATTTGCGCTTAGATAAAGGTCAGCTGCTGGAAATGAGTAGCCGCCAGATATATGGACGCTTTTTAAGGGAACCAAGGGGCCTATTTTAGTGGTTTGGGCTCTTTTTCCTGTAGGACTTGTTTATTAATGGAGATGGGTGATACTTTTTTTAAGTCTTTGCCCCATTTTTTCCACTGGTAATGAAAAACAGAGCAGGTCTCTAAAAACCCACAGTGGATACAGCAGGAGAAAGCGAGACAGAGAGAGAGAAAGAGAGGAGAGAGGAAATTATTGATTCATTAGTTGCATGTAAGATATGACCTGAAATACATATTTTGTGCAGATACTTTCATCACCTTGCAAAGGGTTTCCTCTACAGACCCACAAACCCACACACTGAAAACTCAAACGGCCTACTTCACTTTCACACAGGTTTAGTGGTTGAAATAGGACAAATTCTCAATTTAGTTGTGTTACATGACGCCGTATCGCTTCCCATTACTGGTCTTGCAGCCCCCCACTCACCCACACACACACACACACACACACACACACACACACACACACACACACTGCACCCTCTTGGACACGTGCGCACACTTTCTGCCCATGAGAGAGGATCGGCCTTCTTCTTGAGAGGTGTATAATTAGAACAGGTCTCACATGATCACCAGTGCATAGCTGAGCAGGTCACACCCAAACCCAGTCATTTTCCCCCAACAGCCACTCTCTCTCTCCCTCTCCCTCTCTGGCCTCCTTTTTACATGGTGCACACACACACACACACACACACACACACACACACACACATATGCACATACAGACATACCCTCACACACAAATAAAAACATGTGTCCTGCACTAAACCGCACTTGTAGAGTCCATGCTGAGGGAATTAGGGCAGGGAATGTATTTGTACCAGAAATAGCAAAAACAGTTAAATTGCCATTTTTCATGGGAAGATATTCATGGCAGCAATCAGATGTTGATGATATACCCCCAAGCAAGACAATCAATCAGAACCAAGTTTTCATCTAGGCCACAGAATTTCAACTGAAGTTGTGGTGTGTGTGTATGTGCGTGTGTGCGTGTGTGCGTGTGTGCGTGCACTAACAGTACACATGCATGCGTGGTTGTTCACTGGCCTTAGACTTGGCTTTAACCTCAGAGTGCAGCTCTTTTTGTTGCCTGTGTATCTGCATGGTGCAGCAAAGACAGCTCAGCTATGTCGAAGCAGGGTAAATATTTGGAGAAGGATAATGGCTGCCAGAACTCATAATTTAAAGTCAGCCTTGTAACTTTGTTATTAATGATTAACTGAGCATACAGGTTAGGTAAGACACACTGATTCTAAAGCTTTATAAACGGTTCATATTCATGGATAAATGCATATTTAGATCTGCTCTATAACTTGATGAGACAGGTGGAAAAGTGTGGGGTAGCAGATGCTGCTTTGAGCTTCACTGTAACTGACAAAAAAAATGCAAGTAAGTGATATGTCAGGAAGTAACCTACCTTTAACCTTCAGTGATTAATGCTTCACTAAAGCATTCCTAATCAGATTGGAGTATAATAGTCAGCTCAGGTTGCAGAAGCAAGTGAGCTAATGCCTTCCTCATTAGCTTACACGAGAACGAGTCTGAAATAATATAGGTTACTATCTGCAGTAAATGAACTGTGACACAGCAGCTCCACCACACCCACGCAGAGGTAAACTGCCAGCTTCTTCTTCACAAGTACCGTACCATCCTCCTTTCATATGTGCAAGCCTATTCAGGTCCACTGCTCCTTCGCGCGTTTTCTCTTCCGCTGTTGCTTTTCATTCTCTTGCCATCTTCAGCTCCCTCTGCTTGATTTCCCGCTCAGCCTAGTTTTTGCCTCATTTACTTCACGGCACACCCGTTCCTGGACAGGATGGGTCACATTACACCTTAGTAAGCCCCCTCCCCAACACACACACACACACACACACACACACACACACACACACACACACACACACACAAGGGGCCAGACTAACATCAGCCTCAACCTTGTGTGAACCTAAGAGCAGCAGCAGGTCCTTGTTTACCCCCCTAACACTGCTGTCCATGTCATAAAAAAGGAGTGGTAAATGTCTACCATGGAGAACAGCTTGAATACACACACACACACTTGCACACACACACACACACACACACACACACACTTGCACACAGCATAGACCTTGTGCTTTGTCTACCTGCCAGCCTGACACACCCACTGTCATCATGTCTGACTTCTGAGAAAAAGAGACCAAGTGTGCACGTATGCATGCGTGTGTGCATGTATGCATGTGTGTGTGTGTGTGTGTGTGTGTGTGTGTGTGTGTGTGTTGTATCTGTATTAGTAATGCTGTTGCAGCGGGTTTCTTTGTGTTACCACTCTGTCCTGAGCCAAGATTACATTCCTGCAGAGCAGAGGGCGGGTAAATACCTCTTATTTATCTCTCTGTCTCTATCGCTGTCGGTGTCTCTATCTGTCTTTCCTCTAATTTCACTGACCATATTCTGACACCATGTTTATATTCAGTGGTTCAATGGAACAGTCAGGTTAAACACACGAACACCGAGAGGTGGTTGGCCAGACAGACACGTGGGGTAAATATTAGCTGCGTTGCTAGTCGACAGTGTTTTTTATGATTTCAAACAAATTATCCAGCCAGTCTCTGTGCAGTAAAATCAACACATCATGCCCTCTGTCTGTGTGTGTGTGTGTGTGTGTGTGTGTGTGTGTGTGTGTGTGTAGACATATGGTTATGAGTTCAGAGGGCTAATTTGTATTTCACACTGCTGTCACACACTGCACAGCAGATTAAAAGACACACTGCACATGGCCACGTGCAGGCAACAGTTGCCAAGTCTGTGGCCAGTGATGAACTAATAAAAACCAGAGCAAAAGCAGCACAATTACATTTAATTGTTTCATTTAGCTAAGCGTAGTTTTATTGTAATCCTAGTTTAAAGCTTGTTTTTGAAATTCTTATGCTGTCACAATATGCCTTTTGCTTATACAGTCTCTAATGTAGTTTTTTTTTTTTTTTCCTGAATGCTGCAACACATTAAACATGAGTGCGAATAAACCTGAGAAGGAATGATCCAACATGTTAAACTCTCTACAGAATTTGACATAAGCAGATCAGACTTCCTCCCTGGTTGCTGTCTAAATAGATCTGTGTCACATTCAGACACAAACCAAACACACTGTTTATCTGCCCAACAGCCGCAGATGGGCGCGCGATCCTCACATTGCTTGCTTCACTGGCTTCTCGCCAAAACTTACAAGCTCAAAGGAAATCTTGAGAAGAAAAGGAAACGGGACACCTGTGCACAGTGTTAGAGTGTCAGAGCCTGACCAGGACAAATGTGCTTTCAGGTTGAAGGTTTTATCACACCTGTGATCAGAAAGGTTTGTTTTCAGTAGTGTGCTAATCTCCAGTCAGCGGACTGCAGTGATGCCATAATTCAGACAGAGACTGTCTCCTGGATCCGTATGGGTTTCGCTCCTCTGTAGTCGACGCATGGTATTTCAATCCTAATTGGATTTTTAATGGGATATCTGTGGGTGCATCCATAATGAAAATTTCTCTCCTTTGAATTAACAAGGCCAGGATTCAGTCACCCATAGGATACAGCTTTTACTAGAGGAGAGCTGTTAATATCACAGGGCCGTCTGTTTGGCCGTGCTCAGCCGTCTCTGTAGCTGATTAAAAAAGAGCAGGTTTCACTAGATAAGGGCAGAGTCATGTGACGCCAGCTTTTATTTTAGTAAGTGGGATCTTTTACGCCTCTGTCGCCTGGTGTTGATGGTGTTTATTCTTATGTCTTTCTCACTTTCACGCTAGAGAGATTTGTGGATGAACCAGTCTAATCCAGGCCTACACACACACACACACACACACACACACACACACACACACACGCACACAGACTTTCATTGGTCCACTCATTCCATAGTGTGTGCATTCTTGTCGGATCAGTGCGGCTGTGCGTCTTCTCTGTGAGCTTATGTGACGGAGAAGCAGCGACAACAGCCTGTCTTTTCTTCTCAGTGTCAGCCGTCCCTGTCCCTCCATCACACTGGGCCTCTTTATAACACCACTGATACAATGATTACTTCTCTGGCCTCTCATTCTCTTTCCTTCTCTCTCTTTAACATACAGACATACCATAAAACCTTACGTAGCCTGAGGGCTTGTTTGCTTCGCCAGTTAACTAATATTGACAGGTTCAAGATAAGATTGCAGTGTTACATAATCTAAATCTCATGTCATCACGTGTATTTTGGACAGGTACTGGTGATGTCACTTGGTTTGCGATAGCGGATTTATGTCCAGGAGTTTATTGGATACAGGTGTTCATACAGGTGCTCATTGGTTGATTGATTGATTTCCCTGCAACTATTAAAGTTGGTGAACTACGTAAGGGCAAGCATTTACATGCATTCACTTTCTAATGCTTGTGACAGGAATTTCAAGATAGAAATTATGGTTGGCTCCATGCTGTAGACGTAAGCATGAAATTATGTCTGTCGTAAGCACCTTAAATCCATATACAGCCAGACGTTGTCCAAATGCATCAGGCTGAATTCAGTAAAAATGTGTGTAAAATGATGCACTGCAATGAATGCATGCCAACGAATCATCATTTATCATTTTACATTCATACGTAGGATCTATATTTACGTATATTTCCATTTGGTGAAATGGCTATATACCATAAAAAACATGGAGTCTTGTGTTTACAGACAGAATATATAAATAATATCAGACGGTGTCCACCATTTAAGATTTCAGTCCTTTATTTGGTGACACCTGTGGTTACACGTTAACACTGAGTGCGGTTCAATACTACAGCAAACACTCTTTGAGCAGCTTCTTTGTAAGCCATGAAAAAGTAAACGGTGTATCAGTTCACAGCACAGCCAAACAAACCCACGTTGTTTTCAAAAAGCAGAAAAATGCTGAAACAGACCATTGGCTTGTTTGTATTTCATGTAAATCTAAGGGATTGTAACTTTAAAACTACCTAAGGGGAAGTAAAAGGGAAACACTGGATGATCCAAAATAGTTTTAATCTCAGTTTACCTTCAGTCTTCTCACTGATCTGGCTTTTCCAAATTGCTTTACCTCTATCCGTCTGCAGCTCTGGTTTTCTGTTTCCCTCTCTCTTCTCAGCCTTTTCATACTCTTTACTTTCAAAGAGTCACATACCCAGCTCTGCCATTATCTTCCCATTAGACAGGTGAGCGAGGAGCTTGAGGGCACAGTTCCTCACTTAGACTCAGCTCTCTCAACACCTTTTCACGCTGCCCCTCCCTCTCGCCAGCTGTTAGGCCCATCAGTCAAGTTTACCCTGCCCCTTATCTCTATGTTGAAGCCAAAACGTGAGATACACAGCAAGATGCCCACTGGTGGTGGTTTCGAAAGGCACAAGAATGTGAGGCAACAAGAAAAACATTGATGGTACTCCATCTGTTGTTCTCTTGCTCAATGGCTTTATCTGGATCTTGCTTTTTAAAGTTAAGTCTTTCTCAGAATCTCAGTATCTGGGCCAGTCAAATCCATGGCACTGATCTTAATTACTTTCTCCTTTTCTCTTATTCGGTGTCCCTGATTTATCTCAAGGCTCTTTGTGGAACAGTGATACACTGTTTCATAAATCTCCCTGAACCCTAACCTTAAAGTTGCAAAACTTACAGATTTTCTAAATTTTGTGATGTGAAACAAGTGGACAGTAAACACATCACCAACATCCTCACAAAGGCTGTCTCCGTTTTGGCTCGTCAGGATCCATCATGTGTCTTTGTTTTTTGACCTGAAACAGTGGCACCACCTGAGGCCCAATTAGTGTTAGCCCTGATTAGCTTCGTGTGACACGCACAGACTGCTGGAGCCTCTGTTGACACTGCAGTGTACTGCACCGCACACTCTCCATTGTCTGTTATTCATATTAGCAGCAGGTACATAATGTATTGCTTTACATACCACGAGGACTAGTAGCATTCACATTAGCGTTACTTCCACATTCCACATTACAATTTATCTCTATAGGATAAATGTAATAAGTATTTTTGCACTGTGTCTGTACGTTGTATTTTATTTGTCATACAGTTTTTTGTTTTTTTTTTAAATGTTACTGCATTTACTCTAATTCCAGTTAAAAAGACTTCTTGACTGGATTTTGTGCTGAGTTGCTTCTTCCATGTCTGCAAAGGTGTAGATTGGTTACTGTAGCTGCTCTCAGTACAGTTATATGGGATTCAAACTATTAATTTATTGAAAACTGCAAATATAGCCCTTATACAGTCGGATTAAAAAGAATACAATAGAATCTTCATAATGCTTTTCCTGCCTTATTATAGGACATCAACACCTGTACAGAATTTGTGAAACAAATTGAATCATCACTTTTAAAAAGAGACATAACTTGCAGACTTAATTTGAGGCAAAATCACTTCTTAAACCGCTATAAGACAGAAAGAAAGAGGGTGAAAGCATCCTGCTTGTGCTAGTGCCAAGTCTGAAGGAGATAATCGCATGCAGAAACAGGATTAGGCCAGTTGACAGTGGGATTAGAGCTGTGGAAAGGATTACAGTCTGTGAGATCAGATTAGCATAATACATGGCAGATTAAATCTGTTAGTGTAAACCAAATTAGTCATCTGCATCGGTAGTTATTACTTTGCCATTGATGGAAGAGACTTTTTCTGTGTTTTTCTGCAATCCAGGTGTCACAAAACGAAGAGCCCTGTGCAGATAATGTCGGCAGTGGTGAGGGTTAGGAAGGAAGAACAGACAGCTTGGATCAAAGCAGGGTATATAAAAGAGAAAAGGAGTAGTGACATATCGCTAAACTTTTTTTTTTTTTCAGCTTTTGAAGTTTCTGTATCGCAAAGCCGCCACTCTGAAGAGGTAAAAACAAAGATGTACCCTGCATGAAAGAGATGGAAAGGCAGAGAGATGCAGAAGGCATGCAGTGTGTTTTACTGCTGTCATGGACTGTGGTGGTAGTCTAATCCTCACCTTAAAGCATACACCTGTGATGATTTTAATAAACACATCATAAGTAGATATCCATCTGTACGGTGAGGAATCACAAAACTACATCATCTATTGATGTCAACGCTTTTTAGTGAGAAATATCTATTCTAAGAAGAACCATTAATATCACGTCACTAGATTACTCATCTTTCAAGTTTTGAAATGGCTCATGGAGATAAACTGCAGGCGTTGATCCTCCACTGTGAGGCGTACAGACAGTGAGAGGAGAGCACACCTCAGTCATTTCAGAAACAACAGCATCGTTATCGACGCCTCGCTGCTGCCCGGACCTTGTGATTTTTGCGCAATGACTCCTCTTTCTCTCTCCCACTTGGAAGCGGAGCTCGGAGATGATTAAATGAGCGTTCCCGGGCCGCCTCACATACTCACACTGCAAGTACTGGATAGCTTTCATAAAGAGCTGCTGCTCAAATCGATACGTGCGTGATTGCTCCGTTATTACCGATAATGAAACGTAAAGAACTAACCGTGTTAGCCCTCACAGGAGAAGAAGCAGCACTGCACCGAACAAAAACCGTAGAGGAAAACTGACGTACATAAAGTCACATGAAAGCATGTTTGTGTGAAAAGAGATAGAAAGAGATAGTAAGAGAGAGGAGGGAGGGCATGTCAGGGAAAAACAGAGAGGTCTAAGTTTGGATCCAGGGCTCCTGTGTACGTGACATCTGACCTGAGGCATTTCTGAGAACCAACACCCTCTCAAGTGTGAATAACTCACTGATGTGTGTGTGTGCCTGTCTGTCTGTCTGTTTGTGTCTATATAAATAGTTAGGTTTGTACGGCTGCTACTGTGTCTAATGCATATGTGTGTTTATGTTTGAAGATCAGCTGAGACGACTGTCATCTCTTGATATTTCTTGAAATCATATCTTAAAGCTCTGAAAATCCGTCCAGATTTGCCATCCACGCAAACCTTATTTATCTGGCTCACCTTATCGCGCTCTGTGTGGTCCATGTTGTAGCTCCGCTCCAGCCTATAATCCCTTTCTCTTTGTCGTTGTTTGGTGAGGGTGGTAATGCGTCACAGGGGACATATTGTAACTATTATCATAGATTAACACACACTCCCTCCTCCATATCTCCATAAGCTCCGCCGGTCACATCAGCTCCCTGACCGCTAAGCTGTGCAGCATGGGTTACCGTGTACACTGAGTCCCAGCAGGGAGATATAGACGTAATCACAAGGGAGCAAGTGTGTGTTCACAACCTAATCGCTAGACAAAATGTTGGGACTGTACATTTCTGCAAACCATGGATGTGTTGAAACTTTACTCTTTACATTTCAGTTTTACGTTGGGACAATGCTGTCAAAGGTCTGGTTAGGTTTTGTCTTCAAATACCCCGTTTTGTGACCACAAACGCTGCTGGAAAATGTCCCGACCTCTTCCCAGTTGTCTCAGCTGGCTGTCACGCCACCTGTGATCTGAACTACATTTTGATACGTATTGTAGAAACCTGGATGTGATACATATGAAATGTACAAATTTAACATATTCGTGCTTTGCAGAAATGCACAACGCCAACGTTTTATTGTGGCGCCTGGCTGGTGTTCATGGTATGATACAGAAATGCAAACCACAGCGAGAAACAACCCCACGTAGATCTCTAATGCCTTCTTCTCTACCCTCTACCCTTCTTCTCTACCCTCTTCAAAACTTTTACTGCTAATTTAATGCTGAATTAAGTGGCTAAAAACAAAAAGAAAATCAATTGTACTTTACTGTAAAAGCGGACTATTGATTGTGAATTACTGATTGCTTTTTTGGTAACATAAAACCACAACACCACGTCTGAATATTCTCCATTTTGGTCTGCTACATTGCCAGTAATTTGCATGCTACCTCACTGAATGTCAGCAAATTCCAGTTTACATGCCATGTAAGACGATCTGCACACAGTCAGCATGTTGGCTGAGTTGATGTGTTTTAGATTTTGTGCCGTATTTGAGTGCACAGTAGACAAAGAGACCAACCGCTGGGCCCGGCCCTTTGAGTCTCCGCTGCTGTCCGGCAAAACAAAGCTTCATTCACAGTGTGAGTGAGGAGAAAGGGCTTTCATCTCTGTGTATGTTTAGACAGAAGTCACTGGAACGCAGGGCAGAGAACAGTGTAGCGTCACACCAGAACCCAACGCAACTGAGTCTCACACCATAACATCACACCATCTCATCAAAGATAAGAAGGAACATAGATTTGGGTAAATTGTAACAGCAATTTTTACTGCAAGAGATGCTGAACATGCAGGATGCATATATATCATATAGGCGATGCCTCAAACTTGTGGTATAAAACAGACACACAGTAGCTGTTTTTATTCCTGAGGATGTCAGTAAAGGCTTTTGCTAGTTTGAGATTGATGGTTGGTTGCAATGATTCTCAAAAGGGTCATAAAAAGAAAGAGACATTTAACGAGATAGGGAAGCAAAACAACATATTTCTGCCATACAAACTTGTTTTACTTTTCACTCTTGTGTTTTTACTGAATTGCTAGGCAGTTTTACCTCTCCAGGCCTCTGTAAATAAGTCAAATAAACAATCTGAGATGAGGTATCATTCTTTGGTTGAACTGGTCACAACTTGTTGACTCATATTATAGCTTAAGGCAAGGCAGGTTTATTTGCATGGCACCTTTCAACAACAAAGCAATTTGAAGTGTTTTGCATAAGACAGCAAACATTAAGGCAAGATGTCAGAGAAACACATGGTATTATAAAAAGACATGTTTAAATAGGGCTTTTCTGGTAGGTTGTTCCAGATGTGGTGCATAAAAGCTGAACGCTGCCTCTCCAGGTTTTGTTTTGACCCTGTGGACAGTAAGCAGGCCTGTCCCAGATGACCTGAGAGGTCTGGATGGTTCACAACGTAGCAGGAGATCACAGATGTATTTTGGCCCTGAAGCATTCAGTGCTTAATAACCCGATAGCACTGAGGGGTTGCGAGGTCAAAAGTTTTGGATATATTTTACTCTAACTCTTAAGCAGAGGCCAGATTTTCTTCACCTTCTCACTCTTTCACTCTTCCTTTCTCACACACACATGCGCATTAACACGTCTTGCTGCATGCTTCATCACTTCTCCTCAAAAGGATGAGACGCAGCCCCACCCAGCATTCTTTACACATCGGTTCATTGTTTGTTTAAATCCCACACAGTCACAAAAACAGGGCGTGTGTCTACGGGTGAGAGAAGGGGAATTAGAAGAGAGAGCGATCAGGGTGGGACGTGTTATCACAGCCTATCATCAATCAGACTGCACGGTAGCCAATGAGATTATTGTTCCCTGTTTGGCCTGGATTGTGGCAAGACTGATCTCACCAGGAGAAACACGGACTCCCACAATTAATACAAAACACTGTCCGGACTGAACTGTCGAGAAGGCAGGGGGAGTTCATGTTGTGCTGCAGAGTTGGCTTTATCACAACATAATACATTAATGCATTTGAAAAGAACCTGGGCTTGGAATTTAGCTTTTAGTGGTTATTATATTAAATGATTTATTAATAATAGTATTCTTTTATTATTCTAACAATATCAGTCATTATATTAAGTCATCATCCATAGTTCTGTTCTTCCAGAAAACGTGAAGTGGTTGTTTTCCTAATTTCTGGTACAGAGGGGTGACAAATCAGTTTATTCACATTCTCATCAGGCATTTTCTCACTGTGCCATGAAAAATGTGATTCGAAGCTTTCTGTGGATCTCCATAGCACATCCAGTTTTTTATTTTGGAATAATTACCTTTGAATTGTGTTGGTGTGATGAGATAATCTAATTCCCCGTTCCGGTTTTGAATCCCTGAATGCCATCAAAAGAGCCGGTCAGCGATAAGAAACGTGAGAGATGATATCTTTCTATCAGCTTTTTCACAATTGATGTATTAGCAGCAAAGACACACACACACACATACATACACACACAAAAGGGCAGGACACAGGACAGAGGGGGGCAGTAATTGGATGCCCTCTACTCTTGGAATAGCTGTGGCCTCAGGGTCGGTTGTATTTGTCGTATTTCCTTTGCTGAGTTGTCGTGTCTGCCAGCGATGGAGAAGATTCCAGGAATCACTGAGTTGTTAGAGCAGGAGTGTCTGGCTGCTCTGTTGCTGTGGACACCGTCTCTAGCTGCTCCTCAAGGCTGCTAATGTCACAGTAACAGCCACAAACATGATGTGAGAGAGATGAAGTCTTCCACCTCCTCCTCCTCCTCCTCTCTGTCTCCATTTCTCTCCCTCCTCCCCGCCTGTGATGACCCACACTAATCACTTCTTCTGCAAGTTCTAAAATTTCCCTGACGCAGCCGTAGAGCCACTTCGACTCTCTCTCTCTCTTCCACCCATGCAGCCTGACGCTTCCTCTCTCGGGACCTGATCTTTTATTCAAAATGGCTGCCGGTGTTGGTTGATGGCTTTTTTTTTTTCCTTTGCATGATTCGGCAGAATGGCAAACATAGTCAGCTCAGGTCAAAGCCACGTTCTCAAACATTACCTTCCCACCTTAACACCCACGTTCGTACAGTAAGCACTGCTGCAGTTGTGAATCCAGGGGTCGACAGGCAGGGTCATATAGGGCGAATGCAACATGAGCCTTTGAAACCCCCACTGCACACACACACACACACACACACACACACACACACACACACACACTCAAACTCACATAACACAAACACACACTATCTCTCCACACGCTCTCACCCTGCCCTTGCTGCATGCCATTGTCACTCTCTGGATGAGTGCTGTTAGAACCTGCTTTCAGCTCCTCTCATCTCACACACACACACACACACACACTCGTCCACTTCCCTACACACACACACACACACGCCTCTCAGTGTTGTCAGTGTCAGAATTCTTCTGAATGCCAGCTCAGCTTATGTACACTCTTCACCTCAGCCTGGAAAGTGAATGTAGGCTTCTGTTGAATTTTTCTGCAATCAATGAAAACCCCCGAAATTTCCCTTTTGAATAGATTGAAAGTCATATAAACACTTATTTTATTCCATACTCTACAAGTACTGTGACATGTTCGTGGTATCTTTGAATTACTGAAGGTGGATCACATGCACTGTGAGTGGTTTTTATATCCAGGTGTGCCATTTTCATGCTTTGTGTGCACTTTATGCACAATTTCACCTACAGTAGCCCGACATCTTTGAAAGTGTAAAAATTCAACACTAGGGTTGAAAAGTAAGACATACAGAGACCTGATATCTTACAGCAGTTAGCCTGTCATCCAAGATGTTTTTAGGACACAAATCACTGACAAACTCTTCATCCATGTGCTCCCGTCTGAAAGATATCAGGGCCTCAGAACTGATGAACCATGGCTGCAAACCTGCTCCGTGCAGTCTGTATTCCCCTGCCTTGTGCAACACAATCTGAAATCATTTTAAAAGGAGATCCAATGAGAACTTGAGATAGCAACTTCAGACAAGTGGATAAAACAAAATATCTTAAAGAGGCCCCCTTGCCATTTAAAAGGAGACCCCCCTCCCCCCCCCCCTTTCCCTCGCACCTGTCTGCTGCTCCAGTGTCGGTGAAAGTGAAGGAGATGGGAAAGGAGAATGAAGTCATGACGGGGTATAGAGATGAATCCCATGGGGACAGCTCTGTCAGCGAGGGAAAGCGCGAGCTGCCACAGTCAGCTCAGCTGTGCCACAGGGCTGAAAGTAAATACAAGTCTTTCCTAAACCGTGGACATGTTTGTCATACGTGCGTCGGCGTATCTGCCACCTGTTATACGAACATGACCCCGATGTGCGTGCGTTACTGTTTATGCATTCTTGCTTGCATGAGAATGCGCGTGTGTGTCAGACTCCTTCCTCCTCTTCTCCAGGCTGAATGTATAATTGGATACTCAGAGCAGGCAGCAAAAAGGGATCCCTGTCTTAGATAATGATCCAAAGGCTTTGAAGTGTGACCTCCGGATGACTGCTGACACAATATATACGGATCATATGAGTGGAAAGTATTTATAGCGTTAGTTGGACATGTAGCTAAGCTGGACCTCATGATCTCCTGGGGCTAGCACACACAAACAGACACACACACACACACACACACACACACACACACACACGTCAACATGTCCCTGCTGGGACTGACAGAAATAAGTTGTTAACAATTAGTGTTAGACTCAGCCCAGACCTAATGTGAGTGTCAGTGACATTGAGCTAGCCATAAACATGATTTCATTGGGTGTATAATCTCTCGCTTCAAGAACACATGTCCATTCACTGCAGCAGTCAAACCATTTTCGATGTTGTAGTGTTGCATGTAACAAAAACAAATCTGCTTGTATTCTGCTGCATTCTCATGGGACCCTTTGATTTGCTAATGCTCAGTATATTATAGTGTTTAATTAGTCTGCAGAAGTTGGACTGATGGAGTACAATAAAATCACAGCCTGGTTCATAACAAGAGTCTGCAGCCATGCTTTCGGCTCTGTGATGCTGCACTTAAGCACAACGTTGAGCTAAATGCTAACATCAGAATAACATGCTCACAATGACAGTTAATACATCCTATCAAATAACATGCTGACCAAAGTCTGGACCAAAGCGTTGTACAGAGACCATATTTCCAATGTGAATGCGGCCTAACCTACAGTATATGTTTTGTGCTGACTCTGTTGTTCCATTTTGTCTCCAGGGCCGTTGCTCCAGGGAGAACTGCAAGTACCTGCACCCTCCTCCTCACCTAAAGACCCAGCTTGAGATCAATGGCAGGAACAACCTGATCCAGCAGAAGAACATGGCCATGCTGGCCCAGCAGATGCAGCTCGCCAACGCCATGATGCCTGGCACGCAGCTACCACCTATGGTGAGAGGACACACACGTATGAACACACCACAGCTACTGCCCACGGTGAGACCACATACATGTAAAAGCTCACACATATACAGCTCCTTCACTGTCTGCGTGGCTCTTTCAGTCTTTTGACTTGTCTCTCCGTCAGTCCTTCTCTTTTCCCAAACACAAAGCTCACAGTCTGTGTATATTTTATCCACAGTCATTTCATCCCTCTGCTTTTACTTTGCTCTCGTCCAGCCCATGTTCTCGTTGACGCCAGGCCTGGCCACCAACGCCAATGCGGCAGCAGCTGCAGCCGCGGCCTTTAATCCCTACCTGAGCCCTGTGTCACCAGGCCTGATGCCCCCAGAGATCCTGCCCAGCACCCCTGTCCTCATGGCCTCCAGCCCCAACGTCAGCCAAGTCCCCAACGCTGCCGCTGCTGCAGCCCAGAAACTGCTGAGAACAGATAGACTTGAGGTAACACACAGACCGATGAACAAAACCTGGTTTTCTCAATGTTTTGTTATTATTTTGTTGTGTAGAAGCAAGCGACTCCTCCCAAAGAGTTCCAGAAAAACTCTAATAAACTGTAACTCATGATGTGCCTCTTTCTTAGTGGGGGCGGAGCTGCCAATGATGATAATTACCCCGCAAACAAGACAAGTATTGTTAACAAGCCGGTTAGCAGGCATACAGATAACGGCACTCTTCATCTTTCTTGCATAAACTGTTTCTGAAACTGAATTGGAATATTAATTGCAGGTACTGTTACTCAAAATAGAAGCTAATTAAAAGAAAAATTTGAATGAAACCATCACAGGTTCATAAACTGTAAATTTCATCAGCTTATGATGTCGACTGCATTCCAAGAGTTACCTTGTAATTAAGAGTTGTTTACTTTTTTCATGAGCCCACTCTCACTTAATCTGCCTCGTCTAATTCCAGCACACTTTGTGCTTTCGTACTGTATGCTTCACAAATCGCATTAGACAAGCACCAGAGATGAGCCCGAACTTGCTGGATATTTATTTGAGTGCAAAGAGCAGTAGCAAGTTCAGTAACGCCGGTGACGGTATTGCAACAGCAAAGGAACACGTTGTTGCTAGTCAAGAAAAGCTCAGTGTAATTCGTTTCAGCAGAATTGCATTCTGGTCTATGGAGGCTACTGTAAGCAGAAACATTATATCTTCCTCCTCTCCGAAAGACGCCGGTGCTGTTGATTCTGAGAGGCCTCCCCCAAATCAGACTTTGATGTTGCTATACTGGGAATATCTGAAATATCTCAATATCACTTTTTCTCATAGCATCTTTTAAGGTTTGGCCACAAAAAAATCACAAAACCACACAGCAGTCCCAGAAATGCATGGCACTTCCTCAAACAGCCGTCTTGTGGTATTTTTGTGTCGTAGAATGAGTTTCCTCTTTTAAATCCTGTCAGAAAAATCAAAAAGCGAAGTGTAAACGCCACTGTTGCCTTTACTGTCTTCATGGATACATACATTTATCTAAGCTCAACCCCAGATTGCTGTGTATAGATATATAATACTCATGCATTCATGATACCTCTAATGTAAGAGAAGATGCTGCCCTCTGGTGTTTGATGTGCAGACATTTGAAAATGTCTGAGACTCTCAAGCTCTGTTTATTGTTAAAGTTAAGTGCAAAAACTTCAGCATAACAAGCTCAGAGCAATATTCAGGACTCCATGCCTGACAGCATAGGAAACTAGAAAATGTTTTACACAGCAAGACGAATTTGACCTTGCAAAGCATTTTACTCTGTTTATTGGCCTGCAGGTCTCATGAATTTTTAAGTTTAGTGGATGTTTGTAACTGTACACCTCCTGTAACAACAAAGTGAAAGCTTGATGAGTCACACACAACGTATTCTTCATAAAGACTACACAAAGCAGGAAATGCTCTACATGGATCCTCTTCTTATTATTTCTTCTCCCTGTGTTCTTTCCAGGTGTGTCGGGAATATCAGCGGGGCAACTGCTCTCGGGGGGAGAACGACTGCCGCTTCGCCCACCCCGCCGACAGCACCATGATCGACACCAACGACAACACCGTCACCGTGTGCATGGACTACATCAAGGGCCGGTGCTCCCGAGAAAAGTGCAAGTACTTCCACCCGCCGGCCCATCTGCAGGCCAAGATCAAGGCTGCCCAGCACCAGGTGAACCAGGCCACCGCTGCCGCAGCCATGGTGAGCAGTCTGTACAAGCCTGGTCACACTCATTCGCACCCACACGACAGGCTCAGGAGCAATTTTGAGGAAGCTATAAATTCAATCACCCAGTAGGAAATACAGTATGCTCTGTGGCTCATACTCACATTCATGTTTGAAAGTGTCTCACTTCCTGTTTGGTGTTATGTATTATTAGGCATTATGTATATGAAAAGTCTGCAAGTTGGTTTGGGTCGAATCTGCTTTGAGCAGGATGATATGAAGAAGGATCAGACAGTGGTACTTTATCAGTGGTACATTATTCTGTGCATTTAGCTTTTTTCTTCCTATTCTCAAAAAAAAATTGTGTTGTTCCTTGTTCATCTCATCCCAGACCACAAGCAGAGTCAGTTCCTCTCTCTGTCTCTGTCTCTCTCTCTCTCTCTCTCTCTGTCTGATGGCTTATTTGTGACAAAATTGTTTCTGTGCTTCCTATCTATTACTTCTCTTCCTCTTGACATTGTTAAAAGAAAGAATTCGTTGTGCTTCCAGTCCCGTCTCACAGTAACAGCACCTGTGCTTAATAGTACAGCCACACTTGTCTGTTGATCACACTGTTTTCTACATGCTCTTATTGACGTAGCCAGGGCTATGGGGTGAATCATTGCAATGTGACGCTGACTATGATGTGCACAGTGAAACAGAAACCTGTGAAATGTGCTTCCATGTCATTTTCTGTCCAATACGATTACCGAGACCCACTTTAAAATAATGATTGAATAATATCCTCATCGCTATATTCATCCATCGTTGTGTGACAATAACTAATGTAGACCAGTAGTTATCATTGATTACGATGATCATTTGTCGAGCAGTAGAGCTAGTGTCCACACTGTGCATGCCTTAGTCCTGTTATCCCCTTGTATATTGCATTCCAATGATTTGTTTTTTTATTTGTTTTTGTTTTTTCTCACCTATACCCAAACTGCACTGCTGCCCCCATGATGCACCTCTGCTTGCTGGTTTATGTTAATGCGCTTGAACCCCATTGGCCCATTGCCATCATGTGCTCGCTGCCTGCTAATTAAGACTCAGTCGGCTGTCAAATCACTGAAGCGACCCCTCGACGCAACCTTTGACCTGGTACTATGACCTTTCACCTTTTAGCTTGGCATGTGGCTTTGTTGTAGAGCAGTGTTTTAACCAAAGATACCTAGCTGTTTTTGTTGTCGTTGTCTCAGTGCAATGTCTGTTTTTTCCTCCTGTTGATCTGTCATTATTGCCTGTGATAAAATGATTGTGGCTTCCTGGGTTTAGGCTGCATCCAACATCCAACAACTCGCATCATGTAGAACTCACTTCAAACACGAATTCAAATGTGGAATTTGTGAGAAGGAGCCACAATCAATTCATCACCTGTAGCCTATTTAACAAAAGTCAGCGAGGGCTAGGGAAGTAGAGCTTCTATAATGGTGGCATGGCTTCAGTCTTACGTCCAAGTCAGTGGTCAGTGTTGTGGAGCAGCTCAATCAAATGTGTGCATGTCTGTGTTACTAGTGCATGTCAGATGGATAAGGGTGGGGCTAAGAGGAACAGTCTTTAAAACCATACAGGAGTGATCCCACCATAACAGATGATTACAGTTCAAATGATAGTTCACTCCATCATCAAATCTTGTCACGGATATTCAGACCTCAGGGGTGGCCTCACGCCAAGACAAAACACCACATTCAAATACAGACATTGGAAAAACACTTCGTATCTGACTTGTGTCCCTTGGCCTGAGACCATTCTTGACCCTCGTCTGAGAGTGAACCATCACTTAAACATTGCTTACACACAGTTTATCATGGAGCTAGCAGTGCAGCCTCCCTTTCTCTGTGCTTCCTACCTGTTCCACCTCTTGTTAGCAGCCTTATTGTTTTAATAGTTAATGCTTGCTTATGTTGCATTTAGTCAGTCCTAGAGCTACACAGTTAATAATCCAAGTAAGCTTCCTGATAAAACAATGACTATATGAATGCTTGTCAGCCAGTAGCTCCAATAGGCACCATGCTCCTGCTTGTGTAGTACTTGTGTCAGACTGCTGCTTGCTTGCTACTGATGATATGATGATATTGTTGTTGTTGTACACACAAGGATGTTGTGATGCTGTTTATACGATGTCCTCTAACGTATGTACCTTTTTTTTGTTTTCTTTCCCGTTTTTTGCCTCTTTCCAACACACCCTCTGTCTCTTTTCCACGCACCTCTCTCTCTTTCTATCTCTGCTTTTTTTTTTTTTTTTTTTTTTTTGTTACCTTCTTTCTCACTGACCTCCCTCCGCCTGGCTGGGCAGGGCATCGCCCCTAGTGTCATGGCTCCCCTGCCCAAGCGGGCAGCCCTGGAGAAGGCCAACGGGGCCTCTGCCATGTTTAACACCGGCATGCTCCAGTACCAACAGGCCCTGGCCAGCATGCAGTTTCAGCAGCAGGCTGCTTTCCTCCCATCAGGTATGGTTCCCAAAGAAACCACCACTCGTGCTCTGACCACCCAGAGGATGCCTGGATCAGTCTAACCTGGCTCCTGCTTGGCCGGGGTTGGGCAAAGTGGTAGATTTGCAATGCAGAGCAGTTTGGTTGTGGACTATTTCACAACTTTTGTTACCTATAGGGAGCTTACACAGATATTTAACCCTGAAAGCTTTCATTGATTCGTTCTGGGCCAGTGAGGGTTGAACATTTATATCTCAAAGTGCAGCTGAAAAGCTAAGAATGCTTCAACAAATGTGCAATATGCTTTGTATGGCACTGCATGGCCACTAGGTGTTAAGAATGGGTTAGAGTGTCTTTCTGCCTACTAATTCCCTTAATGTAATTCCACATAGCCTCCAGCATGGATGTTTCCAAGAGAGAGAACAGACCTTGTTAACTAGTGTGTCAGATTAAAGTGTCCATGGTGTGATCACTCATATTTTGATGTCATACCATCGCTGGGGCTTTGGCTCGGGCTGGGATGATCGGGGCCGGGTGGGTTGGTTAATGGTGTCTTCGCCTCAGTTTGGCAGCAGGCTGCAGAGTCTGGCTTCTGTACACTATCTACTTCTGTCTTGAGTGTGTATACCATTTAATACTTGATCGTTCCAAGCATAGCCGCACTATCACTCTTGTTGAATTCCTCATTCATGTGAATTACACTTCAGACAAAAGTTTAGATTCACACTCTCATTTGATTAACTGACTTCCTTTTGATGAGTTCACCACTTCGCCTTTTCCAATCACTGATGACTGTGTCCAAGAGATATTAACCTTTTTCTCCCACCTTATCTCTCCCCTCACTCTAACGAACCTTGTGATGGGCTGTTTTGATTTCTCTTCCCTATCCAATCCACTTCCTGTTGCACTGCATGATGGGCAGGCTCAATATTGTGCATGACACCTGCAGCCAGCGTTGGTAGGTTCCAGCTTTCCTTCTCCAGTTATCTGTAACCTCATGTCTGTGACTCACACGTCATCAAAATCGAACCGCCTGGTGAAATTTTACTGCGTTGCATTTATGGCCACTTTTGGATTTTTATGTGGGATTTTGGTGAACTGAGAGTCACTGTTTTGGTTGCGTGAAGATACTTATTATGATTTGAAGCATAAGCAAGAGTCCACATAAGGAAAGACAAATATTGTGATATTTAACTGTTGTTTATTACCTGTATGACAGCTGTCATTGTTTATAATATCATTTCAACTGACCTTTATTTTGTTCACGTCTCTGTGTAAACCTACTGTATATTGCTTGAGCGCTCTTGTTCTCATGCCTGTTCTAAACTTGGCTTTTGGCTGGTCTAACCTGACACCTGTTGAAACCCTTTTTAAAACATAAAAAAAAACTGAGGGAGTTCAATTATAACCTTCCCCCTTATCTCCTCTGCCATAATGACTCTATTCTTAAGACTCTGTGACAGCACTTTTATGTTTTTTAAGGAACATAAAACAAGTCAGCTCTCATCTGGTGTTTACCACGAAAGTGCAGTGTTGATCATTCTCTTGCTAATAATACAGAGAAATGAGGAAGTCACTGCCGCTGCTACAGCTACACTGTGTCACATCAGCTCTGGAATCACAAGACCTCTTATCAGTGTCGGCAGAGGGAAGAAAGGGAACCAGTTAAATCGAATCCCTCTCTGACTCCCCCTCTCTCCTCCTGCCCTCATTTGCCTGGTGTGTGTGTGGCTACACTGCTCCTCTGTGTATTTTTGCTTACATGATTTTCCCTCCAAAAAAGTTCCCATGATGCACGGTGGTACTCCAGCCACTGTGTCTGCAGCCACCACATCTGCCACAAGCGTTCCCTTCGCAACTGCCTCCACCAATCAGGTTTGCACCTCCACCACCTCTCTCTCTCTCTCTCTCTCTCTCTCTCTCTCACTCTCTCTCTCTCTCTCTCTCTCTCTCTCTCTCTCTCGCTCTCTCTCTCTCTCGCTCTCTCTCTCCTCTCCTCTCTCTCTCTCTCTCTCTCTCTCTCTCTCTCTCGCTCTCTCTCTCCTCTCCTCTCTCTCTCTCTCTCTCTCTCTCTCTCTCTCTCTCTCTCTCTCTCTCTCTCTCTCTCTCTCTCTCTCTCCCTCTCACCCTGTCTTTCAATGCACCTGGACGATCTGGGGATGCTTGTGTTCTTACAGCGAGGGGTGGGTTGGGTAAAAGGCGGTACTCCCTCTTGTTGGCCTACACTAGAGTCCAACATGTGTACACATATCATGCTGTGACATTTCTACAACATTTATTTCCATTTTTACTGTAACCACAACTTTCACACATTTCTTAGACTGTCTTTCTGAAAAAAAAACCATACTGTATTGCATATAATGTTTGTCCTCATTGTAACCTGGATTTTTGTCCTTTTCCATTTTGAGGACTCTTCCTTATCAAAGTTGACTACCAACGAATACATGCAATTGGTATGTATGAGGTAGTTTTTTCAGTTTTTAGAGCAATTTGCACAGCTTGTGCAACAGTCGCTATCTGTGCCCTTTAGTGCTTTGCTTTTTTTCTTTTTTTTCGCTGCTGCTTCAAGCACACAAAGCAAAGCTTGACCATGTTCCTCGTGTTTGAAAGACAAATCATTACTAAAGTCAGGAGAGGTCTAAAGCCAGTCTGTGTGAAGATTTGCAACATTTTGATTTCAGTTCTGTTGAAGGCGTTTTGTAAGCAGTTAGCTGCATTACACAATTTCACAACGCCAGTGAAAGGTCTTGTGACAGAGAAGGATGAAGCATCATGTTACTAGTCTTGATCCAGGACCGGTTTTCTGCATTTTATCATTGTGTGCAGGTCAACAACATGGAGGACTTAGATTTGCATGGGGGAGCCACCTCACTGACAGTTTCCCTTTGCCCCCCTCATCTCTCCCTTCCCTTCAATCCTCCTCTTCCCCTCCCTGCTGTCCAGAAGCGTCTGTTAATTGTTATTGACATGTCACGTCTGAATGAATTCTGCCACAACTGTAGCCAAATTGCTTTTTCTGTCTTGGCATCTCTGTCTCCTTTTCCAGTAATGAACTCATCTTAATGCAAAAGGATGTGTTTCAATTGTTTTGATCTGTGTTGACGGCCAGCGTCCGCTTGGAGTGCGTTTCGTTTGGGATGCTTCATTTGATCTCTGTCTGTTTTCTACCCGCAGATTCCAATAATATCTGCAGATCATCTGAGTAGTCACAAGTACTTGACTCAAATGTAGTTCCTCTCAAGAACAGTGAGTTCCTATTTGAATCCTCACATTCTCTCTATTCATAACCAACTTGATTTATTTGTGTGGAGTCATTCCTGCTCTGGTTTAACATTTGCTTGTTTTTGTGTAGAGAACAAGTTTTAAATTTCCTTCCTCCTAAAGTTACAGACTTTTAACGCAGCGCTTTTCAAGTGAAATCCATCATGTCTTACAGATCAAATGAATGTGTGCTGGCACCGTCCAAGCCAAAAGAGTTCAGCCTTTATGTACATAACCTTCAGAATGTCAAGCAATGGGACAAAGAGGGTCTGCCATCTCTCAGCCGGTCCACAGCGATGGTCTCATCACACGTGTAAACATCAAGGGTGCAACACATGATCTGTGCCATCTTCCCACATATCAACGTCGAGAAGAATTTGTCGTCAAATTCAACGTCCAGCCGGGAGAGGAGGATATCTTGGTGCCAGGGTCAGTGTGTCTCTCCCTCCGTGGGGAGCGTTCACATTACACCTCTGTGTCTGACTAAATCATAGCACTCAATTTGCTCTAATTATTATCATTACTGCACGCACACAAGGTCAAGAGCGTGGTTGCACAAAGCAACATCCAGTGCTGGTACGTTAGAAGACCAAGATCTTTCTTTCCTTTTGTATTTGTTCTGCTTTATTTTTATTTTTTTTTTAATTGATAGCCATATTTCATAGTTTACATGTGAAATGCAAACATGCACCTTGAATTTGAATTGAAATCTGAAAGGCACAATGATTTTAACAGGAATTTTATTCGCCAAAAGAATTAGGCATGTACAGTATTGTGTTTTTACGGCTACTAGTGAAACTAGATGTTGAAATGAGGGTCTTGGACATATGAATGTTCTGGGTAAACCAACATACCTGTGTACCTTGAAAGCACAGCCAGGCTAGCTTTTCTCACCTTGTCATGTGCCATCAAGGCCATACAGCTAAAACCAGAGTGTTATCTCAGCAGTGTTATTTGTTTACCGAAGGTAAAAGTTTTGTATGGCTCTTTTTTATGGTTTTGTTTTCAGAATCTCCATTGTGTGTTTTTTAAACTTTGTTTTTCGTTTCTCTAATTAATCAGTTTTAGAAGTGGGCTTCTCAACAATTTTTTTTGTTGTTGTTGTTAATTTTGATGTTTCGTTCTTTTAAAATCAAAAATGGAGGGTTTTTCTAAAGTTTGTCATACCTCTTTTCATAGACTAGTGTTTTTGTTTGTTGGGATTAAGTTGTCAAGTCCCTTGACTCTAAAGCCTGGTGAAGTAGAGGGCGTAGCTTCAGTCGACATTGGGTCACCTTGTTCTGCCTCTTTTGAAGAGCAGCGACTCTAAAACTGTGTCTCCAAGAAGCACTGTTGAGCCATGTGTTGATGGGAATTTAAAACAACAGACCCTGAAGGTCTATTAGGTCATTTAAGCCACATGTGCACTTGAATGATTGTTTGTCTGGTCACTCTGTTTTAATTTCACAAACCCACCTTAAGTGAACTTTCACTGCTGAGGAAACGCAGCACGTTACGTGTTTCTGTTTCCACGCAGAACATGAAGGTTCTCATTCATTTGTAGATCTGACTACAGAAACCAAAGCACAGTTTTTCCCTCAATCACATTCACGAAGGGTTACCGCAACATCTGCAAGAGGCTTAAACAATTAAGGAAACATGTTTATCACCTTTCATTCATCAGTCCATTTTGTGATCACTTCCCTTTTCTGTTTTCACGGACGTGTGTTGTGTGTCTTTACCGATTGTAATGTACCTAACAAAGCCTTAGATTACAATTAATGGGTCTCAGCCCAATCAAATGTACTTTCAATCACCTTGCAGGTAAAGAACACCAATGATGTTTTATAGTTCTCTCACATGCCGCTTATGATTTCTTTTGTTCTTTCTCTCTATGTAAAAGTAACAATTACTCTCTTAAATTTCATTGAACTTATGTGTTATGTACTACTTAAGGATTTGAATCTATTTGAGGTATGTAGTTGTAGATTTTTCTTTTTTTGCCTTACTATATATTACTTGACAACATTGGTATAGCCGTTGTAGATTTTGAGATAGTCTGACATTCATAACTTTTTCAAACCATATAAATGATAATGTGTTGAGTCAGTTTTAAATATTCACTTCATTCATATAGCTGGATGTCTTTTTTCAGTTGATGTTACATTATCAGTTAATTTTGTTGATGAAAGACTTTTTTGATACAAGGAATGAGATCAATTAATTTGCTGCCACAGCAGCATCTCTGAGTAGACAAAAAAATTAATGTTTTAACCAACTTAAATTTTCCTTGTAACATGTCAAGATCATGTTTGAGAATACATTGTACTGAAATATAGATCCATGTTTTAGAGTAAAAATTATTTTCTACTGTATCCATTTCAAAAAGATATGTACTTTTGTTTGAATATTTCTTAAGTTTGCCCTGAATGTCAGGCCAAAACGAGCAGTGAGATTGACGGGTGTTTGGATGTTTGGAGGACAGTGAGATTAGGAGGGAGAAAGCTCAGACTTTTCCGACCCGGAGAAGTCAGAAATGCTGCAGATGATGAGTTCTAACCTAAGGGACGAAGGTTGACTTTTTGCACTTCTGTATATAGTCAAATGAACAGAGAAAAAAATGTGTATCATATTGAGATATTATTTTGAATAAAAAAAGATCTATAATTATAAGGAATTTTGCTAGATTAATTTAAATTCTTAAATTAGAAGACCAGCTAAAAAAATTGCTTGCAAAGAAGGGCACTAGTTTCTTGGCCAATGCATTCAGAGAAAGCTATGCGCTTTTTGTCTTATTTTATCAGTGGCTAGTATTGCCAGGGAATGTTGTAGGGGTATAAATATCCCCGTGTCATGCTAACTCCACCCCTCCTGTAGGACGACATCTCCAGTAATGTCCATATTTCATTTGTTGGACTTGGTCATGCAGTATTGCTGCTCCCATGGTACAGTCGATACATAAAACTTATCAAAATTTGTATTCTATTATAGTTTGATTTGACTGCATGTAAAAGTACAAACATGTAAACAAAAAGAAACTGCGTAGATATGTAAAGAAAGATAACACATTCAGATTACAGAATACACAGTAATATGTCGTTTTTGTTTCAAATTATACATACAGTAGATAACATCCACAGTGGGGAGAAATAATACTTCAAAAACAAGTCATCTTACTCTTGTGTGATAAAATATTTTCCAAGCAAACATGTTATTTAAAGAATGATAAAATATTAGCACTCATCCACCCCAGATACTTTCTCATATAGCCATATAATGACAGTGGACACTGACTCACGGGAAGTTGTTCCTGCTATCATAGCTGTGCACTCAGCAGGTGAAGGCTCACCAAATGCATATTTGGCAAATTAGTCTTTGAAATGAATGTAACGGTCACCGGTCAACATGTTTCTGACTTGAGGCTGCTGTATAGTCGCTACACAACCAAAGCACCATTTTCTCCAAACCAGATGCTCAGCCTCCAGGCTGCGACGTTTCTCTTCCCTGCTGAGGGCACATGTACGCTTTGACTGCTTTTTACTTGTAAGTGCAACCACCAATTACGTATTTGCTAACAGTTGCCACACGATAATGTACTATTCTGTCTTCAGATTTGTTTATGCACATTTTATTGTTGCCATAATTGACTCTTGCTGTATGGATGAAAAAATCTGAATAAAACAATATTTGATTTGCTCATGCAACACTTTTGTGGTCTCTGTGTTCACAGTAGATTCAAAATTCAGCTTAATATTTGCCTGTTGGTTACTCTGTTACATCTTGCAGGTCAATATGCACGTATTTATGTTCCATCATGCTTTGACCCAGTTCATAGGTAAAGACGACAATCTAGGACAATGTATTCCATATTGTTCCTGAACTTCAACCTCATGAGCAGCTATCATGACCTTGAGGGTTTAGTGACAGCAAGACTGGAGCAGCTCCGCAGAGACTGATGCACGACAGATGTGCAAGGTTAACTTGACTGTGCTCAGGGCAATTTTCACGAGACTGTGCTCATTAACTGGGTCAAAACGGATTATGACAATGTTAAATGAAGCCTATATGAACTCTCAACATTGTGCTGTATCTGATCTGATCTATTCGTGTGTACGTTGCATTTTACTACTATAGATGTTGAAGGTTGAGCTAATTTAAACTGAATGACTGACAAGAACTGACAGTGTATTTTCCAGTTAATCCAAGAGGGTTTTTAAACACTTCATTTTTCAGTGTTTCAGTGTTCTCACTGGACAGGAAATATATGAAAAATCTGAATCTGAAAAGTAACAAGTAACTAAAGCTGTCTGACAAATGCAGTGGAGTACAAACTGCTTTCACTCCCAGAGTGACTCTCAGCTTTTCTAATATAAGAACTAACACAAAAGCTAAACTATATATGCTTTAATTTTCACTTAAATCAGACAGGAAACTGCTGCTTTTCATCTACAACTTAATCTTTGTAATTCCATGAATCTAGTATTGGTACATTATCATTACAGAAGGACAGGATTACATGTAATATGATCAGATTATAATATAAAATAAATGATAGAAATCTCATGGTTCCTGTTGATGGAATACTCTGATTACATTTGGGTTATATTAACATGTTAATATTTTTTTATACAGACAACCTGTAAAAACTCATCTGTCTTAGATTTGCATAACATGTAAATCAAACACATTCAGCTATAGAAACTGATCACAAATACAGACCCAGTGCCAGTCTGCACCCTGTGCCTCCAGTATACCTACAGAAGAAACAATGAATAAATAAAACAAACTACCAGCTTGCAGATATTATAAAATGATTATTGTCTCTACGGTGTTTCAAACACGAAGAAGAAAACAAACTGTTCATGTCAGTAGTGAAATGCAAGTACATTCATGTACTTAAGTACAAATTTGAGGTACTTGTACTTGTATATATACCCTACACTTATTTGCCAACTTTACAGATTGACATTTTACATGATTTTATAAAATATGATGCATTTTCATAGATTTAACGGTATCACATCTCAACCTGAAGTAACAGCAACAGCAGACGCCATGTACTGTATGCACCAGAAATAAGCATAATACATGCTTGGCCAGTGATTCTGATAAAGTATAAGTACCTCAAGATTTTACTGTGCAGCACATGAGTAAATTTATTTACTTTCCACCACTGGTAACGGACTGCTTTTATATTGCAACTTTTACTCAAGTACAGGCCGTGGATCCACTGAACCATGAGAAAACTCGTGTAAACTGAATAATGAATTAATTAATGGCCTCATTAACATGCATAATCATAATTACAGGGCCAGCGGGCAGCTCCAGCGCCTCGTGTTTCCGACCAGTGACCGTGAGCGTGTGCATGAGGCCAGAGGTCGTGCAGACAGACGCGCACACGCCTGCAGTGCGCGTCCGGTCATCTGACTGCGCTTTCGGGTGACGGCTCCTTTAAGAAAGCGGAACTGAGCGTCGGCACTCGACGCGCTGAGGATGTGGGCAGGAAACGCCGCGCAAGAGCGGAGGGACTATCACGCTTCCCAGCGCCGTTGCACAATACAGTGCGATCAAAATGTGCTTTAATCCCCCGCGCTGAATGTCCAGGAGCGGCCATTCTCCTCGGACCTGTACCCCGCGGCCGTCACAGCGCAGGCGAGGAGGATTCGCCGGCGTGGGATTTGACTCCGATCCGAGCGAGAGGACAGCCTTCCCAGCCTGCTCGGTTTGAAAACATCGGGGCTGGTCAGCGGGTGGGAGAGGGAGCAGGCTTCGTCGCGGAAAAAGGAGGTGTCTGCCTTTTTTCTCTCTCTCTCTCTCCTTCCTTCTCCCCCCCACAGCCATGAGGGAGTACAAAGTGGTTGTTTTGGGGTCGGGCGGAGTCGGTAAATCCGCGCTGACGGTTCAGTTCGTGACGGGCTCCTTCATCGAGAAGTACGACCCCACGATAGAGGATTTCTACAGGAAGGAGATCGAGGTGGACTCGTCCCCGTCGGTGCTGGAGATCCTGGACACGGCGGGGACCGAGCAGTTCGCCTCCATGCGAGACCTGTACATCAAGAACGGCCAGGGCTTTATTTTGGTTTACAGCCTGGTGAACCAGCAGAGCTTCCAGGACATCAAGCCGATGAGAGACCAGATCATCCGGGTGAAGAGGTACGAGAGGGTGCCCATGATCCTGGTGGGAAACAAGGTGGACCTGGAGGGGGAGAGAGAGGTGTCTTCCGGGGAAGGCAAGGCGCTGGCCCAGGACTGGAACTGCCCGTTTATGGAAACCTCAGCCAAAAATAAAGGATCAGTCGACGAACTGTTTGCAGAAATAGTCAGACAGATGAACTACTCCACGGTGCCCAGTGGGGGAGACCAGTGCTGTTCCTGTGTCCTGCTCTAAAGCACAGCACACATCCAGGGACAGTGCATCCGGGCTGGATTCGAGCTTCTAACTTGTCCTGCAGGCTTTTTTTTTTTTTTTTTTTTGCAAAACTATCCTCTCTGCTCACACTGTTGTCTTACTGTTGCACACAAACAAAAAAGAATCGACAACGACAACAATCGATTATGTATTATAGTCTGGAAAAGTGTTTACATGACCAAGTACTTGAATGTTTTGGGATTTTTTTTATAGCTTTGTATATGACACTTCTCTGGAAATGTGCCTCAATGGGAATGTCTTATCGTGAAACCTAAGAGACACCTGTTTATTTCTTTGTGTATGTGTGTGTGTGTGTGTGTGTGTGTGTGTGTGTGTGTGTGTGTGTGCGCGTGGTTTTATTTGTTGAGTTGTACTGTTGCATCTTCTGGGCTGGGTCCATCTGTCTTGGAGGGTGGTGGTTTGAGGGAGGGCGGCTGGGTGGGGTTGCTTTGCCCGATCCCGGACAGAGCAGGGGTTGGAGACCTTAAAGTGCTTAAAAGCGCTCTTAAACGTATCAGTCACCACTCAAGCCTTGCGCCGGGCTCTCAAATTTGTATCCCAAAAAAGGTCAAGTTTGATCCAAGAGGCGCAGACCCCCTCCCACTCGGATACTGTAGGCTGTTTTGGAGCTGTGGACTGTGGTGAAATTGTGTTACGCCTACATATTTTTGCCCCCACCCCCCCAGTCTGGTGAAAGTGGATTTATCGTGGAACTTGCACTTAGCTGACGGTGTCCCTCCTCAGTGTGCACCAACAAGGACCGTAGTGCTTTGCTGTCGCTGCATGGGGGACGCCATGACCCCATGTCAAGTGCCTTCCTAAGAAAAACTCCTGTGACTGTGCCAACCGATGAGCCCTACTTCCTCTGCAGTGCGTCTTGATGGCAATCAGAACTTTTTAGCAGTTTTCAGTATACACTCTGGTTTCATGTGGTGTCAAAGTGTGGAGAGCCTCCTCCTCTTTTGCTGTCAGGAGGCTCGGCCCGTAACAGACCTGCTGTTTCCGGGTCAGATTCAGGCCGTGTCTCGAGGTACTAGTCCCAACAAGAACAACAGAGTAACTTTAACCTACTAGGATTTTGGTTCAGCGAATGGCAAGCCATGTCTGTATTATCTAGATTTTTCTTTTCTTTTCTAAAAAAAAAAAAAAGTGACTTTTTTTGACTTACTGTAATTGTAATTCTCCCTTTGGACAAATCTTCTGCCATCTACCTGTCAGTTTAAAAGACTTGTAATACAAAACGCATTTTACGTAACGCTGTGTGCTGTGCTTGCTCTGCTGATAACATAAAGTGTCTACGTTTTACTCGACGAGTACTTTGAATTTGATCATCCCTGCAAACTGTTTTAGCACTTCAACAAGTAGCCAACTGATTCTGATGATTCATTCAAGTGATACATGAAGGAAAAAACAGAGGATTTGCTGCGTTTCTCTGTTTTTTATCATCACAAATTGAATATCTTTGGGTTTTGGACCATAATTTAAAGACCTCTCTGTGCTCTGGACACTTGTGATGAATAGCTTTCAGTCATTCTGCACATCTTATACACCAATGAACAATGGAATGAGTTAGTCGCAGCGCCTCCACTGTTTCAGACAAGCTGTGGCTTCTCTTGGTAGTCACATATCATGTGGTAATAGATGATGCTCTATACATGCCGTACAGTATCTCAGCTGTTTACAGAAACGAATGACAGGTTTTAAATGTTTACTGTTTGAATGACGAACAGCAAACAAACAAACTTTAACACCTAGTGAGTATTATAAAGAGAGCGACCGTGGCCCTCGTGCCCCATATGAATAAACATCTTCTCAGTCCAGTTGTTTGGTTAGTGGGCAGGGTTTCCAGCGTGTGTGTTTAGCTGACGAGAGCCATTTCTTCCCGCCGCATGTTTTCTAGGCCGTGGAGTGCAGGACAGAGAGGGCTTTTTGTGTCCGCAGCCCAGTTCAATCAGCCATACATACTGTAGACTGGTATTCGGTAGGCCACTCCTCAGACTGGCCAATGAGCTGCCGCCTCAAGTGTCTCTCTAAGCACGGCGATTCAAGGTCAGATCACTGAACTCCGGCGAAGGACACGCTTGGATTATTCAGGTTCAATGTAAAGAAAAGGTTGCTTCAGACAGCCAAGCAATGGCTACTTTGTTTCCATCATGGCCGTCTGCAGGAGCTGCTACTGTCAGTAAGAGAAGCTCCAGTCCAGAGCACTTTGCAATAATTCAGAGTCCTTTCATGAGAGATTACTGGAATTTACTAACAACTATCACTGACTTTATTATCACACATTACTCAGGTTTCTTCTGGTCATATTAAACTCCCACATCTTCATATGCATGAAGAAAAGGATTTCGTGAAGCTTCTGTAGATCCCCAAAAACGGAACAGACAATACAGAAGAAGCTGTAAGGTGGGCCAGACTGACTAGGCTCGTTGTTTAGCAGCTGAGTTTTGAGCCTAGTCAGCGTGTAAATGTGTTCACTTTGCTCTTACCTAATTTAATGGCGAGAATGAGCAAAAGTACTTTACTTATGTACAATTTTGAGGTACTTTACTTGAGACTTTTTTAAATCTAAAATATTGCTCTTCCTGCTCCACTACATTTGTAAGCAAGCTGGAATAACTGGTTGCATTTCCATTCATATGAAGATTTTACATAAGTAAAACCATTTTACAAAATGCAATGCATTGTTATGAAACCAGTGGTTCTCAACCTGTTTGGCCTGTGACCCCTTGCACAAAAGCAGTGTCCAGTCAGGGCCTCTTGTTCTATGTCAGATGTCTGTGAGTTGTTAGCAGTCAGAAAGATTTCCCTGATTTAAGATTGTTTGATTGAAAGTTTTTAAAGGCCCAAAGACATACAGATATCAAAGAAGATCCGGACATAGTTCAGTAGTCTGTCTGCGAGACTGAAATAATAATAAAAACAGGTTTCCAGTGGTATTTCTGTTCACCTTGGTTTCATGCCTGCAGGCCATGACCTGTCGGGTGCGTCACCTGGGTGGAGTTTCCCAAGAAAACCTCACATATACACAAGTGTCCTCTTAAACTCCTGTATTTCTCTCCGTCTACCCACATAGATCACTTCAGCGACGTGTTGCTGGTGTACAGACGGACGCTGCAGCAGACTCTTCGTTCATCTGGAAGCAGTGGTAACTGTACTGTCAGCTCGGTGCATCAGGATTCAATTGAGTGTGAAAGTGGTCTACACTCACAGCTGTTAAAACGTGGAAATACTGTATGTACGTCATATTCTGCAATAGTAAAGCGCTGCTTTCCTTACATAATATAATATTACAAATTCAGTTTTCCAACTGCCACTTAATCTTCAGAGTTGGAGGTCTGCCTAAAATCCGACACCATCTTCTGCTTACTGCAATATTACACAAACCCACACTGTTCGTCCTGAGTTTCACAAGCTGCTTGGCGTAGATAAAAGCAATTCTCAGTCAACATTTAACCTGGTAAGTCTGAAGCCTCTGTGGCTATAATTCGGGCTGCATTAGCATTTCATTGCGTGCAAATCTATCAACCACAGCTTACTGATACGCTGAGCTTTTTTAGAATATGTAGGAGAGGAAGGGTGGATGCAGGGTGCTTCCTGTGCTGCGGTAACTTAACCTCACATCTATGAAATGTTGAAACAGACGCAGTTCCTCTACATAAATGGTTTGCATCGTCGCAGCCCATCCTCTTTCGGGCGCTACTGTCACAGGACATGACCCCAGAAGTTTAACGCTCAGAGGAGCGCGTCCTTCATTCAGATCAGCCTGAGCCAAACCTCACAATCGAAAATATCAAAGTAAGAATGAAGCATTTGATAGAAAACGAAGAGGAGGGACTGGGAGGGAAAAGGGTGAATAGATTTCACTTGTGTGGTTGCTGTGCGTGCAATGGTTCCATGTGATTTGATTTGAGCAAAGAAACTAACAGGATCATATGACACTAATTCAGAGAAGCTAATTGACATGGCTGGTTATCTGTGAGCTGTTTGGTCAGACAGCCTGAGAATGAAAGGGTTGTATTCGAAGAGATCAGCTAACTTTCTTCGAAACATTGGCGCCTTCCTAAAACACCCTCTCGCTGTTGAAGACCTTTCACGCGTTTATTATTGAAGCGCTGAACCACACAAACTCAAACCAATGACAGCTGACACACACGCTCCATCTGACCCCAGCTGCATGGGTTCACCATATGAGAAAATGTTGAAGTAAGAAAGTCTTTTTTCATCTTGTGTCCTGTATGAAAAGCTCGAACAGGGTTTTGCAGTAATAAGAGAGGAAGAAGCCACACAGGGACAAAAAGTTTGCTCCTCCACAGAGGTGAAATGGTTCACTCACAATGACACCACTATCACTTCTCATAGCTTACTCAGAACTGCTTTTGCTGCCCGCTATGTGGAAGGTCAAGCAAGTTCATGTGTTCACCCATTACTACCCTGAAACTCATTTTGGAAAATACTTTGTTGTACTTTCTTTTAGAAGTCAGATTAAATTTATGCCGCTCTGTGTCGAGGCTGTAGCCAGCAGTCAGCAGACTTTGAGAGGTTACATGGAAATGGGAGGTTATTACAGTGTTTATTTTGTTTAAACACATCAGAACTTACTTACGGTATGTTCTTACCTTGGACCTCTCCCCTCAGAGCCTGTAATTATATCTCTGTGTTTTTCAGTTTGGCCTCCACTTCTCTTAGGATGACAACACGTCGGCCATAGTTTTCCCAGCTCCCCATTGTCACCAGCACAGATACAAGCTGGCTCGATGCTATTCCCCTCTCCTGCTCGCTGATCCAGCTGCTAGAAAGTGTATCGAGATCCGGTCCACATACCCACCCAACACAACTGCAAGTTACCCCCTTTTTTATGCAACCAAGTAACTAATAAAAAAACTAATTTACACTTGAACATTCATCAGTGTAATAAGAGCTACATAAAATGGCAGAAACTATCTTTGGGAGAACCTTATTTGGTGTGGACTTTGATTTTTCCACTTTGGCCTTTGTCCCACCCTCTGACACGGAGGGAGCAGGGTTTTGACCTGTACTGCAGCTCGCCACCAGGGGGTGATTGAGAAGTTTTGGCTTCACTTTGGGGAGCTCTCATGTCATCAATACCAAAAAAGTTATGTTGGGCAATGTTGGCTTGGACTTTGCTTGGGTTTTGTTGACAGCAATATAACTTAGAATAACAAAGTATATTAAGAGGATGTTTTTTGAATACTGTCCTCTGAACTTTCTGTCACACTCTGCCTCTCTGCCCCTCCCTCCAGCCACAATCCCACTTCCTCAAACCACTGCTATTCTCTTCCCCTCCACCAGATGCCCTTGAACTTTCCCTCCTTTCCCAGTCTCCTGACTGCCCCACCCTCCCATCTCCTCACCTGTTCCCACTTCTTTCATCAGCCTTGAAGTGACCTGACATTCTCCTCCCATCTACTCACCTGTCCACACTTAACTCATCAGTCCCCCAGCTATTTAACCAGCTCATGTTTGTTCGCCTCTTGCCTTTTCATCCTAGTTGTTTTGCTGATTTCTGGGTTTGCGTTTGAATGTCTGTACCTTAATGCTTGTCTGGACCTGTACCAACCTGCCCGTCTGTTTACCAGCCTCCTGACTGCCCTGCCTCTCTGCCTACCTACCTTTAAGCCTTGATCCCTAAATAAACCACTGAAATCATCCCACTGCCTCTACTGTCTGCATCTGGGTCTTTGCCCAGTTGCCACATTCCCTCAACATTGCAAGAGAATGAACTGTGCCTGAACTGCTGAACAACACCTCAAGTATTGAGCACAGCGAGGCAGCCATTGAATCTGCCTCCTAGCCATTACCTCGCCATGTTATTTTCTTGGGGTACCAAGGAGCCCTCATAAAAAGGTGTTGCCATTGGCTCTCTCAGCTGCCCAGTACCACAGAACCCCAGTTGGTGGCCCTTGCCGACACGCAGTCAGTCTGCCCTGACCTACAGCTGGATTATCAGTTGCCGGGTGGATCCCCAGATCGGTCCTACCTACATTGCTGATCTCCAGTGGGACCTCCAGAGTGGTCCTACATATGTCACTGAACTCCAGAGGTGTCCACCTACATCATCAATCTGTCCTCCAGAGCTGCTCGGCCTGCTTGGCCTCTACCCTGCCCCCCAGTCGCCTGCCTGTGCTCTCCTGCACCGCCCCTGTCCAGCCCCCAGGCCATCTGCCTGAGGTCCCTGGCTCTTCAGTTCCCAGGCCACTTGCCTTTGAATCCTTCCTTGTGCTTGAAAATGTGCACTTTGTGAAATTAATATTCCATCAACAAGTCATTTTTAAGCGTATTCCTATTCTTTAGTGCAACCACGCTATGATTCAAATAACAATGGACATGGATTGGCAGTTTTGTTTTATAACATATATAATATGCTCTGTGAAGTTGAAGGTTAAAAAGTAGCAGTTGAATTACAATTATGTCATGATTTTAATAGTAAAATGAAAACAGGAGAAGACATTTTCTAAAAAAAAATTGCAGTGGGAATGATGGATGTTGAAAAGCTGACAGTACACCACAATGCTTCAATAGTAACTTTATTAATTAACACTTTATACAGGTAAACATATTATCAATGAATACATACATATTTTGATTTCCACCATCAATCATCATTGGGATTCCTCTTTGCCTGCATAAGTTTGTTAGATTTACATTGGTTCAATTTTCCTGAGCTGCTTTCATCAACCCTTTTTGGCAACAAAAAGAGCTCTGATAAACCCACACTACACAATCTGCCCAGCACCAAACAGGTGACAGAGTGGCTGGTCAAGTGTCTGGTCAAGTATCTTGAGCTGTCAGTGGTCAACAAATGATTAGCTCAGCTTTAGACACACACAAAAAAGATATTTTTAGTTCCTGTTTCCATGAATATTATATATCCTAGCTTAATGATTATTTGATTAGTCTCCATTTTTTTATCGTAACATTTCCTGCAGCAATGATTACCACCAACACCCATTACTCATTAATGCCTTCTGGTTTTTTTTTGTTTTTTTTTTACTTAAAGTTTTATTTACAGAGGATATAACAAATGGCCAGTGAAGGTGCTGTGTTTATACTCATTATCATAAATCCAGGTACCTTTCCAGAGTTTCACTTGCACCCTCTCTCCCCAGTTAAGCTGTAGAATCATGCTATTGCTTGCTGTCTCATAGCGGTTTCCAGATGCATGGTTGTACAAAGAAACCACCTGCCTTCCGTTCTTCATCAGTCGCAGCCCCATTGGTTTAGTTGATAAATTATGGCCAGTAAAGCTGAAGTAGTAGACTCCTTTAACTGGAGCGGTGAAAACGCCTGGTAATGATCAACAGAGACAATTACATCATATGCCACTTCAGCTATTACGCTCTTTGAGATGAGCCCCTTATTCTGTATCTGTGGAATCGTTATGGTGAGTTTACCTGTTCTGCGGTTGTATGAGCCTGTATTTTCGAAGACATTCTTGTAGACCATTGTGACCTCAGAGTTAAAAGGTCCATAATTTCCAGAAATGCCAGTAGATGCTCCAAATGCCACCTTCTTATCTTGAGAGATTACATGAAAATGGAAGGTTATTATATTTATTTTGTTTAATTAAACCTGATGCGACTTGAAAACAATGAAAAGATAGACACACAAAGACAGAATAAAAACCTTTATTCTTACCTTTGTTCTCTTTTTTCAGATCCTCTAATTCTTTCTCAACATTTGCCAACTTGTCCTCCAGTTCTTTTACAGTGGTAGCAAGTTTGCAAAACGCTTCCTGGGTCACTGTTGCGTTACCAGCACAGTTACTAGTTGGTATGATGTTGGCAATCTCTATGTTATTACTTAGCTGTGTATGTGGATCCAGCTGCTGGACCTCACCCACACTAAGAGAGAAGAGGCATAAAGTCAACACAGTCACTGAGGTCTTCATCTTTCAGTTACTTCTGTTTATCTTGATTAGCTCTCCCGACTCTGCTTTATATACCACATGAAGTTTAAATGTCCTTGAATTAACAGAAAATGAAAGGCTGTTATCTTCTGATGGACCACAATAAACAAATTCTTATCAGGGGTATGGTATGATGCAAGGTCTCTTTGGCTATTTTATTTATTACCGTTGGTCAGCAAAACCACTGATAATTATTTACAGTCGTCTTTTTTCTTCATTTAAAAGATAAGGCTCGCTGGACATTTCTATATTTTTCTTATTGTCAGCAATTCCCATGATAAGACTTATACTTATACAATTAATTGATCTTACCGAAGAACTGTCTTTGCAGCCAATGCCTGATTTAAGTTTTTGCTCTGCACAGTAGACCTCCATCATTGTCCAAAAATTATTAATTACAAGTCAATGAGTCACACTGTTGCACTGGATGACTTCATTAGAATGAGTTTGGGCACTGCAGTTGATTTTGAGTCAGTCCCACAAATGCCATCCTGTTGCCATAAATACTCATTGATTCACCATTACACTCTATAATTCAGCAATTTGAGGTAAATGGTGAAATTAACATGTTAATATGCTCACAATGAAAATGCCAGCGTAATGATGTTTAAGAGGTTTAATGATTATTATGTTTATTTTAGAAGCATGGATTTTTGCACCTAATTTCATTGCAATCAATCGGTATATTTTACTTAAAACCACAAATGACAAAGTAGTCTTGAGTCTTGAGCTGGGACTCTGATCAATACACTCCTAAAATCAATTCTAAAACTGACTGGTCACCAATGAAAAGAGGCTTCAACAAAGATGATGTGATCTTGTTTTCTTGTATTTGATAGAAGTCAAGCAGCTGTGTTTTGTATGAGTTGAAGGGGTGACATAGTTTTATGGCTCAGCCCATAAAGCAATGAATTAGAATAATCTAACCGAGATGAAATAACGGCACGGATGACCTTCTCGAGATCAGCCTGAGAGAGAAAAGACCTGATCTTTGCGATGCTCCTCAATTGATAGAATCACGATTGAACAAAATATGTTTTTCAAAAAAAGGTCATTGTCAAGTATCTGGCTGCAGGTGCGGTACATGAAGACAAGAATTATGGGACAGCCAGCACTCCTGAAAGGCAAGACAAGAAAGGATTACTATTGCCATCTTCATTGGTTTGTAATGGGACATTAATCTTGGTTTTATCTGCATAATAATGATCCTGGATTTTGTGTGTTTGTTTATGATATGTCCCAGTGGCAGCCTGTATGGACAGAAAAAAAGGGTCCAAGGATGGAGTCATGGGGAACTCCACAGTTCAGAGGGACCACTGAAAAGGAGGCATTGTCCGTGGCTACTGAGAAGATCACGTTTGATAAATTGGATTTAAAGCATTGTGGAGCAGTGTCCCTGATGCCCACCCACTTTTCAAGGTAATCCGATGAGGTAGAGACTCTGCAGTGTTAAATACAGATAGAAACAGAAACATAAGCAGCCTCTGTAGGAGCAGGAGGTGGAAGAACAGATTTAAAAATAATAGCTTTGTGGTCAGACACACATAAGATGGCTTCACAGAGATCAACACTGTCAAAAAATAAAACCAGAAGAGACAACAATGTCAAGAGTCTGTCACCTAGAGCTCAAAGTTGATTGGATAAGATTAAAATAATGCACAATGTCCACAAAAAAAACGGAACCAGAAGATTGTTAGTGTGTGGCCTGTGAGTAGATGTTTTTTATTGCAGACTGCCTGTCAGTGATCCTTACAGGAATTAATTCTTTAGTTGTGGAACAGAAACAAAACCAGGAATCATGCTGTCTGTCAGACACAGGGATATGAAATGCAGAGCCAGGGCAGGGTCTTCTTGGGAAAAAGTGATAAAATCACGAAAATTCAAAGTCAATTTTTTGGTTTCTTTTCTGTTGAGGGTGCAATTCATCATGTTTGAACAGGTCCCATGTGGTCCAGAAGGAGTCAAAATGACTAATAAATCCAGGTTTGTCTGCTGGCAAACCTCCAGGGAAGGAGGAAAAAATTGGTCTGTGGGATATCGTCATCGCTAATGCCGGTTCTTAGAGGGAAAAAGACTCTCTGGCAACCTTTGGCTACTGATACCCAGTAAAGGGACAGGTCAAGGTGAAATTAGGCCAGGGACATCAGCAGGAGTGGCTGCTGCATCCAAGGTCAAGGGACACTTGTTAATCGCGGGCTCGAGACCAGGGACACAGCTCCGTGGGGCTTGGAATTTGTTGATAACATGATATACAGTATACATGGATATATTAAGTGCTCACCGTATCCATTAATATATTAGAATAGCAAAAATAAAGATGATTTCCTTTGAATATTGTTCTCTGACCTTAAGCATTAATTCTTTTATAACTTTAATGGTGGTGCTTTATGGTAACCTCGAGATAAAGCAGAACAAGTTATGAAACAAAACAATATACAAGACTGTAATACATAAGAAAGATAAGATAAAAGAGTACATGATACAGGAATGTCTTTGCTACAGACAGTAACAAGTGACAGTTGCCGATCTTTGAAAATAAGTGAAGGCATTTGCATGTGAAGTGTAATGTCAATAATTTGAGAACTGTGGCGGTCGGTTGACGCTCCTGTTGCTTGGAGCCAAAAGTGGAACTCAGTTTGCTTCTGTAGTCAGATGTGGGCAATCAGCACGAATTTTCATACAATTTTGTATATGAATAACTTATGTGGAGTGAAAATTGTGGGAGTGGGAGCAAGTTTAAGAGAGAAGTCTAACATGAATTTACAGCTCTTGTCCACTCTGTCAGCTTCATGATAAGACTTTCATTCAAATACTGCCAAATAACTTAACACAACGGTGATTGAGTGCATGGCCCACTGATGAAAGTATTGCAAAATTTATTTGTAGTATTACGAACTGTGTGCCGTGACATTCCTGGAAAAAATGTTAATGTTGTGTAAATGTGTTAATTTACTGCTGATGCAAACCAAACATTTCCTACTGCTACGGCTTCACGCTTAAAGCATTTAACTGGTGCAAGACATGCCGACTTTTATTATGAAGTAGCCACAGGAAATGCAATGTGTTTGTCAGTAAGCTACTGTTTATCAAAAATGTGTCTACAAAATAAGACAACAGGCATTTTCAGCATTTTTTCAGCAGAGCTGCGGGTGACAGGCCGCACACCTCCAACTTGTCAACAAGCTAACAAACTCCTTTCAGTTTCACTGTGCCCTGCTGTTTGCAGACTTGTCATATGCAGCAAAACATCAGATCACAGTTGCTCATATAATGATGGAAAAGGCCAATAATTGCCTTACTTCTTTCTTAGACAATAGTTTGTTTAGCAGCCCCCAAAGTTGTGTGACCTGTGGTATTAAACTCCATTTGTTGTTACCACCAGTAACAACAGGTGTTGCCAAATGGACCATGACTGAATTCTTTGAGATTTTGCTCTACTCCACATTCTAGCACTTTAAAGAGAACTCCAAAGTTATCTCATCAGATCAGAATGTAGCTTAAAAAGTAGACCAAGTGACATAGATGGAGCTCTCCCCATCATCTTGCTGTACCCACATCCCAAAAGCACTTTTAATTCAGCCACAATCAAACGTATAGTTAACACAAACAGTAACCAGTGTTACATCAATAAACACTTTATTAAGGCAAACATAATGTCAATGAATATGCATTTTTCAATTTTCACGTAGATTCCTCTAAATCTGCATTATTTTTCATGTTAACATTGATTCAAACTGAGCTGCTATCATCAACACTTCGAGGCAATTGTTTTCCAACAGTGATAATCACACTCTGCACTATCTGCCCAGCAGCATTTCCTCAGTGAGCAGAGAAAATTACAGAGTGGCTGCGGAGCACAGTCAAGCATCAAGCTGTGAAATATACAGATATTTTTCTCTTGCATTGTTGGAGACCACAGACCAAAAATGAAAGGCCTATTATCAGGTAGATAGCAACTTTATGATCCAATGAAACAGCTGTGTATCGTCTCCAATTTTTATTGTAGCATTACTTGCAACAACAACCACCACATTTTACTTGTCTTTACTTTTCTAAAAGCCTTGTTTTTTGCTTATTTGAGCTTTATTTCACTTTAAGAGGGAATAACAACTCCTTTGACAGACTTCCCACTAAAAAGAAATTACTTTGACTTCCACCTGCTCAGCCGAATAACTTCCAGTTTAACCCTCTGCTAACTTGAATGGGGATAAAATGATTACAAATAAATAAATAAAAGCATGGAGTTCTTCTAGACTTTCCAACTGATATCTGACTGAACTGATCAAATTCTGATAGTGAAATGAAGCATTTCATGGGAGTTGTGACACTCAAAAATATGTATGTGCTGTGTTAACAGCTGCTTCTTTCACCATGTATGTCCATGGGAAAAAGTCTTTTTGGGCCCAAGTGCATCACATGACAGTCTCTCACTGAGCAGTTGCAGGCTGTGGGAAAATTTGGGTCCAAATATGAGATCGCTGACAATCCCATCACTCACCAGTGGACTTCTTCACTTCTGGAAAAGTGCTTGAGAGACTTTTGACCAGAGAAACAGATGCTTCTGTGACAGTTCAGGTAGGAATTGGACAGGGAGTAGGGGTAAATAGGCATTTACTGAATGTGCACAGAGGAAACTTGTAGCTGGGAAAAGCAGATGAGGCACGAGGTAATGAGGTGGTGAGTACTTCATAGTTACGCTGGAGCATACAGTGCTCAGGTAGTGTGAGCACTTGCGTAGAGGGCACCTGGTGATGGAGGCACAGGTGTAGCACGGTGGTAGTGGTGGTTGAGGGTTGGAGGCTTGAGCAGGTGGAGGCAAGAAGTTGGGCAGAATTCACTGATCCAAAAACAAAGGAAAAAGACGCAGGTGATGAGACACTGGGAGTAGACACTGGAGAACAAACACTGGCACCACTGGTAACTGGCCAGCAATACCACTAAGTAGCCAAAACAATCTGGTGACGAGTCTTCAGCGGTCCACTGTCTTCACACTGTGCTGATTGTGATGGGTCCCAGCTGAGTAGGAACCAGCTCCCAGCCACCTGGAGAACCACACCCAGCCCCTGCCAAACTAGGAAGCACAGGAAACACAGCCCCACACCTCTCCACAGCACACAATAAACATTAGTTCTTCAAACCACCACAGCTTCACTAACACAAAATATCCACTCTACTGCACTGCAACTGTACTTGTGTGTGTGTACTTGTGTATTTGTCTGTCTCTTTGTCTGTGTGTCCCACGCATGTTGAATTGTTATGTTATTGCTCAGCGCTCGTATCTGTTCACAGTTTCAGCAAGCACCCAAATGGACCCGAGTACTTGTAAAAGTGATATTGGTGAATCCCTACCCATTTTATCCAGATGAACCCTTTGTCAATGTGTACGTATTATTGCAAGTTTACCTGTTGTGGGGGTGTACATGCCGGTGTTTAGGTAGACATTCTTGTAGGCCAGAGTGAACCCAGCATTAAAAGGTCCAAAATTTGCAGAAATGCCAGTAGATGCTCCAAATGCCACCTGGCTACCTTGAGAGGCTACATGATACATGAGAATGGTTGTTATTATGAATACCTAAACCCGAAGCACCTTGAAGACAATGAAAAGGATTCAAGCACAATGGCAGAATAAAAGCTAAAGCTTAGTTATGGTATGATCTTACCTCTGACCTCCCCTCTCAGATCCTCTAATTGTTTCTCAGTGTTTCTCAGTTTGGCCTCCAGTTCTCCTATAATGACAGCAAATCGGCAATAGTTTTCCCGGCTTCCTGTCATGTCACCAGCACAGGCACAAGGTGGCTCAATTTTGGGGATCTCTGAGCCATTGTTCTTTCCTGCATGGTGATCCAGCTCCTGGACCGTAGCCAAACAAAAGTGGAAGAGACATAAAATCAACAAAGCCGCTGAGGTGTTCATCTTTGAGTTACTTCTGTTTGTCTTGATCAGCTTTCCTCTCTCTGCTCCATATAGCACACAATGAGAGAAAGATTGCTCAGCAAAAAAAAGGAGGAGGAATCTAAAAAATGTAAACCTGTTTCTCCAGGGCTCGTGCTTCAGTTTTTTTTAATTGTACGTAACTTGAGCTACTTTCTTTCGCCCATGATCAACTAACCTTTTACAATGTCATCAATTGAACGACGTTCTTCAACATACGTTTGAAACAATTGGTAAAATTAGGGAGCACAAGTAAGATTGCACATGAATACAGAGAGAATAAACGCTTAAAATGTAAATCTCTGAGAGTAAGCCAAGATGTTTGCGTGTGATTGACCACAGTGGCTTCCACTTTGAGGGTCTGGTTTCTCCAGCAGCGTTGCCTTGCTGCCTGGAGGAGTCAGATTGTGTACAAGTGTGGATGAGTCACTCTGGTCTTGGAGGGAACAGTGAAGAAAAGACCTCACATATCCAGGGACTGAAATAGACTAAATGCTCTGCGTCTGCCTCTCACATTGCACACTGAGTGGGAGGACACAGCAGACACACAGAGGTGCTCTCAGCTCCCCCACATTCATCCAACATCTCATCTCCCTTTTCAGCCTATATGCTCGTGCACTTAGGCCTGTGAATGACTGATGTGTGCTCCTGCTGGTTGGTGTATGTGTGTACGCAAAGCCACTTCCATCTCTGTGATTGCTTCTGCCAGGCTGTGCATTCCTTTTCTGGATGAGCAAAGCACAGAATGTACAAAGAGTCTTCAGGCTTGATGCTGTGTGAGAATGTAAAACTGAATGTTTCCTTGGATCTGGCTGCTGTATCCTCTCTGTTCACAAGAGGGCAGGCAGGTACAGCTGACCAAGAGAGAAGACGGTACCCATATGTGTCTTGAAGATTTACTGTATGTATATACTGGATTTACCACAGTAAATGACCTCTCCTACTCCTTCACCCTCGAATCAGGCATGATGACGATAAGGTTTTCTTACTCTTTAAAATGACAGCTATAAAACCAAATCTTAGAAAGCTATTTGGAAAGCTACATCAAATATGTTATTATTATTAATAATAATAATAATAATATACCCAAGAGCTCAAAGAAAGGCAAATATATGTCAGTAATAAGACATATTGTATGGTTCCATGAAAATACAAGAAGGGCTATGAGGCTGTTTTGTAAAGAGTTACAAGTTAGACAATAACCTATAATCTGGTGCCAAAGTCACATACTTGGCTGCATTTCAATGTCTCTTATCATTTAGTCATGACTTAAAGGAAATGCTACCAGCCGAGCAGACTAGTTGGATCAGATTTTGTTCCCAGCTGCACCTTGAGTTGACTGTTCATGCAACAGATGACAGGTAGACAGAAATATCCCTCTGGTTTAGTTCGGCTTGCCTCACAGATAAGCAGGCTTCTCTCTCTGGAGCCACCAGGAGCTCAAACAAAAGCTGCCTTTGTCTTTTAATTTGTCAGTCATCTAAGAATAAAGTTGACATCACAGGTATGGCTCACAGAGATAGTGTTCCCCCCTCCCTTTTATCTCCTCTGATACTGTTAGTATGTTAGCTGTATTTGTGTGTATCTGTGTACGTTCGCCTGGCTGTCTTGTCTTTTGCACATGTGAGCCTTGTTTGATATATCTATGGAAATTGTGTCGGGGTATTACTCTAAATCACTCTGTTGGCCCCAGGCATGACAAGAACTCTTCAGCAAACAAATACGGATATCCTCCTGGCCCCGCATGACCAGCATTGCCTTGTGCTTACATGGAGATGTTTTTAGGCCAGATTCTCTCCACAGGATGACTAAATATATTGAAAAGGATTTGCTTGCAAAAGAAAGTGTCCCATCAGCCAGTGGGAGACAAGGTTGATCCTGACATGTATCTCAAGGCAGCCTGCAGTGATATCCCCGTGTCCAGGCAGAGAGGGGGGCCGAGGCTGGAGCGCTGCCCCAGTTCCATCCAGCAGAGGCAGGGGGCAGGAACTAGAGTGTACCCCTCAAGCCCCACCAGCTGCCTTCCAGACAGCTTTGAAGCCAGCAGACCTCGAGAGCCGCAGAGTCTGGAGGAGCTTCTTCATGTGCACAGCCATTTGTTTAAAGCATCCGTCCAACCAAGCTCTAGCATGGTCTACAGGTAGGGTATTATGTTCTGAAGAGGGGTGCATGCTGCATTATCTTAGAGACTGTGGCCATAGAGGGCTCGCAGAAGGAGATTTACAGCACACACATTTTACATTGCGTACATTTTGCATGATTTTGGCTTACCGTCTTGATTCTGATGAATGAACTGTAACTTTTTTGATCTGCTCAAGGGTGGAAAATTTAGTCTAAGCCAATCAGGGTAAACAGCAGCTTGTTTGTCAATTCACTCCAATTTGTATAATTTATGAACCACTGGAAGTAAGGATTAAAGTTTAACTCTGCTCAGCGGGATCCCTGTCCTGTTAAATACCTAATGCTTTCATCATCTCCTGATAAGGAAGAATCCTTCTTAGCACAGCGAGACCCAGCGCTAATTCGCCTCCGCAATTAGGCTTGACGTTTAAGGCCGCCACCAGACACAGTGCTCCGTCTTCACTGGCTTCGACAGGTTTCAGTTGAAAGATTGAGGATTTGAATAAGTGATGAAGTATAAGGCTGATATTTGACAGTCATGGCAAAAAGAGAAGGAGAGTCAGCTGGCAGCAGAAATCATCAGATGTATCATTAAATGGAGTGAAATTTTCCTGAATCTGTTGTTTCTCAAGTGTGACAAGTCCAACGATATTTTTGTCTTTCTGAGTTCACAACATAGTTCGTATGACACCAGATCCTCATTCTGCCTCACAGTCGATATTACAGGATGAAAAATAACTAAAAAATAAGAGTGCAACAAGCAGAACCACATGAATGTACCATATATTTGGATTGCATCTTGACTATAAATCAAAAGCACGACATTAATATTTAAAAATAATGTCTTATAATGATCACTTGCTTAAAGAGTATATTGACATTTAAGAAAATGCATTTATTTGCTTTCTTGCTGAGAGTTAGGCTACATGAGGAGAATGATACCATTTTTGTGCACTAAATGTGAAGCGCTAATGAAGAGACCGTGAGTTTAACTCAGCATGAAAGCAAGGCTGGAGGCAGAGGGACAAAGCTAGCCTGGCTCTGTCTGCAGTCACTTAAAGAAATCTTGCTATACGAGCACACCTACATTTTTACTAATGAGCATGTTATATCTCATTTGCTTCATCTGCACAAAACAAGAAAGCGTAAAAACCACAAGCTGAGGTTTCTTCATGGTTAATTAGCTTACCTGTCAGACCGTGTCTTGGCTGGCCACTGCAACTCTCTTGCTGTTTTGCTATACGGATTAAACAAATGAGAGGTAGCGTGCTACTTAATGAGCGTAAGGTGCATCTCTATTTTACTTTTGGCTACAGCCAGGCTGACAATGTCCCCTCGTTCCTAGTCTTTGTGCTAAACTGAATTAGCCAACTGCTGGCAGTAGCTTCATATTGAGCACAGAGACACGAGAGTGATAAGAAAAATATGATCTAAATCTCAGTGAGAAAGCAAATAACAGACTATATGGCTTTTGTTTTATCTGTACAAGAACTGACAAAGAAAAGTCTCAAGTTGTGGTTTTACAGGAGCTGCTGGGCTGTTGTTTAGCCATGTGCCGTGACCCCTTGTCCAACAAATGATATATCATGTAAAGTAGTGAGCTTTAGAGGTGTTGTTCGGCGTATTTGTTCCCTTTGGACAGAGCCAGGGTAGCTGTTTCCCCCCTGGTTACAGTCTTTAAGCTTCACTAAGCTAATCACCTGCTTTTATCGTCAAACTTTAGAGTGGTATCAGTCTGCTCATGTCTCCAGGCAGAAAAGCAAATAAGCATATCTCAGAAAATGTTGAACCGTTTCTTTCATGCTAACCCTTTTTTACACTATGATATACTAATAGCCGTACTAATGATGACATATTAATCAAAGCTGATTTGTACATAGCTTTGCTTCTGCATGGTGCCTAACACTGTTCAGCAGTGTTGCCCAAGATGTTTATGAAAGTGTTTTATTGTGAACTGAATCCTTCTCCCAGCGCGTTTAGAATGAGCTGTTACCCGAGGCAAATTTCTTTCAATAACACCATAACATAAAGGCTGAAACCCCAAAGTGAGCTCCAAGCTATTCATCCTGAGGTTGAAATTCAGCAGATACATAAACATTTCATCCATAGCAGAGTGCTTCACCATTAGAGAAAAATAGCTCTGCATCTGCTTCCTACTATCATTCAATATCCGAGCTATGAGGCCATATGCCTGCTGGGCAGAAGCGTAAGGTCAGTGGGCATTTGAAGGGGTTGTCACAATAAAGATGTCAGCATTCATCAGGGTCACCATATCCGTTGGTTTCAGAATGATATGAGGTCGTGGCAGAGGCAAGTCTGATAATGATGCTGATGGTGATAATGGGAAATGTCATAATGGTGGTGGTGGAAATAATGATGATAATGGGAATAATAGTTATAGGGAGACGATGAGGGTAATGTTGTAATGTACGCAGATGACAAAATTGGTGTTTTTGGTGCTGTTGATGAAGGACGGTGAAGTTTTGGTGGTGATGATGACCTCATATTTTCAGTCAAATCCTATTGTCCCTTCTCGTTAAGCTTCTTCATCAGTATTTTGTGCATGCCTCCTGAAATTTGTAGCGCTTGATAACTGTGACCATTATGTCTGCACACAGCCAGTAGCACCCTATTAAGGCAGATTAAACAACCAATTCTTCCTCTGTGGGGCTGAACGCGCAGTGCATCACAATGACTCCTGCTCCTCTACCTAATCTGCAGCATACGGAAAAGACTATGGACTTGAAGTGAGGTAGAGTGCCGTGTTAAATGGTGATTTAGGGAGGAGAGATGGGAGAGGGGGGTGAGAGAAAGGGGATAACAGATGGACTGAAAATGTGAGCAAAAAGGGGGAATGCAGAGGGAAATGCATGGAGAAAGAAGTGATTAAGCAGCGAGAGAATGGGAATACTGCAGCAGTGACGTCACAGACAGCTTGGAAAGGTTTTCCCCATTATTATCTCTGATTTTCTCAACAGGAGGTTGGTTCTGATAGCAAACCTATCTATTAGACATTTAATAGCCTTTTGATTGTCAAAGTAAAATGGACAACATAAAAATCTTTTCGTCAAGCAACAGACAGAGCTACCAGGGCTGTAATTATGTGACATGGAATCTCGTGTTGCTGAGGGCTTTATTTATACAGCAGTGGCTAATACGGGTAAAGAATTATGCTCTCTGTATAAATAGATGAAGTATTTTGGAGGAACACAGGCAGTGCTATCAAGCTATGCTGACAGATGTTCTACACTGTGGGAAATGCCGACTTAGGTTAGAAGTATTCATCAGCCTCCCGAGTGCTACGTCATGGCCGCTCATCCATTTCAGCATGTGCATACTCACCGTATGGAGGTTTGTGTCTTAGCAACAAAGTTCCAGAACTCTATTATAGGTTCTTACTGGAGCAATTAAAGCGGAGCAGTTTGCCTCAAGGTAACAGCGTTATCGCCCGTTGGGGATTCTTGCCGAGAATGTAAGATCTAGTTGACGCTTTTGACTGACACACTTTTAAATGGGTTCGACAGGGAGGAAGTTGTAGCCTTGGAGGTGCTGGTGACATTAGAGGAGCATTTGCCAAATTTGTCCAACAGCGCAGTTACCTCTCCAGAGCATCACAGAGCAACATCGTAATGCCAAAACAGGGTTTGCTGGCAGGCAAAGAGCCTGCAGAAGATGCTGAAATGACAGCACAGCAGAGTTTATGTTGCTATTTTTTGGTTTGTCGAAAAGGTTGTGTCATTTAAGGTGCACTCCAGTTTTCCAAAGTCTGCAAAAATAACTCTGATGATGTGGTAGGCTTTTATACCTCTCATCCTTAACAGAAAGCCTGTGTCACTCTGGGAAAAAGTTGAAAACACAAATACATTTACCAGGCAAGAAGGGTCTAACCTGTTTGCATTATGGGCAATGTGGGATCCAGCATTTTTGGATCTTCCATAAATTCCATAAAACCACTGATGTTGAGGCAGAGCAACATTTTCTCCATAAAATATGATCCAGATCAGAATTCTGATGGGAGCCGCTGTAAATCACCTCGGTTCCACACGGTGGTGTGGAAGGGAACTGCACTGCATGTTGTTTTAATGAATATTTGTCTTCTTCCACTAATTATCATAGCTTGAACAGAACAAAATACAGGTCATGATTTACTGTATGATCTAAATATTTCAATAATCAAAAAGTGTTAAGAACATTTCAGTGCATTTTACCATATTAAATTCTATAGCATTCCTATGCATTACATGCACTTGAAAAGACAGTGAAAAGACATAACCTCAACTCAGATACATTACATTTCATCACACACATATAGTTTCTCAGCACGTTAAAATTTGACCAACCATTCTGAGCAACCTTAACCCCCCCAACTGCTCCTTCTGACCCATTTGCCAAGCTCTGCATCAAAAAATGGCGCCGCCGTGCCGAACTGATCTTTACAAGTGTTGCTGTTATCAAATACAATCAGAAGGATATAAATAAAACTGCGTTGGCCTCAAGGTTCGTGGATGTTCAATGAACCATGAAATCCTGCATGGTCACATTACTGCTCAGTGGGGGAGGAAAGATAAGGCACTGCGGTGCCTGAATGCTGGTTTATGCTTTATTTCACTGTGCCACTTGCAGCAACATCTGCTCTGAGATGTTGGCATCAGTGTAGGACCCCCTTTTTTCTTCACTGAGACTGTAATGGTCTGTTCCATGTGATTTCTCGCAGTGCAAAAAAAATGAATTGCTGTAATTTTATTGTACAGGGGTCATAGAAAAGTAGTAAAGAGGGCATGCACTGTAATGGCAGACAAGAGAGGTGTTAGCAAGTAAAATGCCTCATTAGTGAAGCGTGTCTGTGATGTTCACATGTAGGTTACTGTCATCAACCATCAAATGCCATGTTAATACCCTGCCTGGGGTGGATTTCTTTAAGTAAAGTCACACACACACACACACACACACACATCAACCCAGCTCCCTTGACTTCCATTCAAAATACATCTCTTCCCCTCTCTCTCTCTCTCTCTCTCTCTCTGAGTGTGTGGCGCCATAGTGAAAAACACTGCAGTTCTTTCAGCCAGTCAGTCAGAGCCAGTAGCCTATACACACTGTCTTTCTCCCTCATTCAGCGCCTGGCTCACTCTCTCTGCGCTCAACACACGCTGCTCTTCGCCTCCTCACTGCATCTGTCCTCTTCTCCCTGAAGTGAGGTACCATGCATCCTCCTTTCTCCTCCTCCTCCTCTCTGCTTGTCCGTTACCATTCCAGGGTCCCTTTATCAAACAGAGCATTCTTGCTGCAAAGCCGGGGACCATAAAAGCTGTGTTGCTGTGCTCGAGGACTTTGGAAACGGGACAGGGCTGTTTGCTGGATCTGAGGACAGCTGCTGGAGACGCTGCTGCTACAGTTGCCGCTTCTGTTGGGATGCGGATCTTTGCGGGACCTCTGTTTGCTGTGTAGCACCGCTTGATTCCTCTCAAAGTTGCAGGAGGGCACACATCAATCAAGAATCTCATCCTGCTTCATCCTTGTTTCTCAGAGAACGCTGGCAACTTGCCGTGTGTAAGAACACTTGTATCAGTAAGATTTGGTTGTGTGTGTGTGTGTTGAAAGTGGAAGCAAATGCAGCTGTTTGTCAGAGAAGATCTGTGAGTGCGCTGCATTCATTTGCAAGTGTTTGCTTTTCTGTGAAAACATGTCCTTATTTTAAGACTTGTGATGGGATTGAGAAGGTGTCTGATTATGTGTGTGAATGTGTGTACAGTGTTGAAAGCACAGTGTGGTGGTGCAGTGTTACTCTCCTCACTCCAGGTGTTCGGCTAAAAGGCTTAGCTGCGTTTGGAGGGCGAGAAAGACTCCCCAGACACCCACAACTCCTGGCTGCCTGACAAAGCCTCACAGACACCCCAAAGAGAAATGCATTAAAAGAGGCATTAGAGGTAGACTTTGTAAACAGTAATGGGCTAATCAGAAGCAAGCAAGAGACCAAATTAGAGCTGCAAGTGGAAAAATGCTCAACACTTTATATAGGGTGAGGTGAGGAAGATGAAACAGGACACACAGAAAAAGAAAAATGAGATAGAAAGATGAGAAAAACTAGGGCAGGATTGCTCTTATATTACCACCTCGAAGTAGCTCAGAGATGTGTGCAAAAGACTTCTTTCTGGTTCAGCAGGACATTTTGCTCTTCTCCTCAGACCTTTAACCCTCACCCCTCTAACCTCCTGCAACATCACACGCTCTTAAGTGGTCTTCTCAGTTGGCGACTCTTTCAGCGACTCATTCAGTACCTCTTCTCCTTCATCCTTCTCCCTCCATCTCCATACTCTCTCACATTTTCAGGTGGTGTCAGACTGGCACAGGATCCCCGTCTCGGCTCCTCACACACTGACTGGGATTGCACCGCTGCTATGTCAGATCTTGATGCACCATCAGCTTGAGATTCTTCTCCCGAAAGAAACTGAACGGTCTCATGCTCCCATCATTCCTGCCTGTGATTTCCATATGAGATTCAGCAGCACAAGGCAGAACTGGCCCGGACCACTGACTTTCAACTTCACACAAGAACAAGGAAAAAATCTAAGTTCCACGGATAGAAAAAAAGACTGTTTAGTACTTTAAGGACACAAACAAAGCCTTGGTTGTCTTGGAGCAGCTCTAGTGGCCTTTGCCCACAGCCATGCAGGTGTCCTTTGCATGTACGGACCACGGGCTGAAGGCCCCGCGTAACGGTGAGCACAGCAAGCAGAACGCCACCAGCCCCAACACAGCCAGCCAGGCCCGCGCCCGCTTTCGCACCGTGGCCCTGATAGCTCGCAGCCTGGGCTCCTTCACCCACCGTTACCACCACAACCTCAAGGAGTCCACCGCCAAGCTCACCGGCATGAAGTACCGGTACGTAGACTGATGGTGGAGACTGTATGAGAAAGGAAAGTGAGGAAGAAGGAGGAGGTGTGTTTAGTTAGTTTACTTTTCTCTCTTCTGTATGCTGTGAAAACCTGCCACAAGTCTGAATGTGAGGGAAAGAAAATGAATGAATGTGAATGGCATAATGTGAGAGAAAGAGAGAAGAAAGATTACATAAATTAAAAGAGCCCTGATGGAGACAAAGATGATATATGAGCAGTGACAGGTGATGAGTGGGATGGGGTGGGTGTGTGTTTCTGTCAAGATACAATACAGACATTTTTCCAAGATGCAAATTTACTGGCAACTCTATATAATTTTTCCACGATCAATAGAGTCAGTGTAGCAAACTAGGAACTGGGACAATTTAGGTTTTTTTGGAGTACTCTGAAATTCAGATATAAACATCTGAATTTAATCACTTGTGAGCTTTTTTTTTTTTTAAGCCTGGCATAATTGGTTTAAAACCTCTATCATGGCTGAAATAGTGGAAACAGATGGATTACACCTGGTGCTCACGATGGACATAATGAAATAACCAACACATGCATAGAAAATACCTGTCTTCGTGGTATTACCATGCTAACATCATGAAAATAAGATTATAAAATGAACCATAATCACCATACAAATCACACCACATGGTCTGATGCAGTCCCATCCACATGTACAAATAACTAAAAAATACAAATTTGAGATTCTGACAGTGACGCCGACTGAAAAAGTGGTGCTGAACATCTGTGCCAGCTGTACTGACAAAATCAGGTTATAAAGAGCGGTGGGAACACAGGTGGTGCTGCAGTACAGTATGCATACCATAAGGTACAAGATGGGAAAACGAAACGCTGATTTTTTTAGTGACAAGAAACAATTTGCAAGACGAGATGAGAAATTGAAATAAGCATTAAAATAAATGAAAACCAATGAAATATGTCACTGTCATTACGGTGGAATGCACTGCAGAAAGCAAAATAAATCACTCACTATCCTGTGTGCATCTACAGCACAACACCCCGCTGCTTGAAGCTGGGTTTGGTATTTAAGGTCGTTCGTGATCTCGCTCAATACCACAAACATCAGTCTGAGACTCCGACCGAGCCGCGTACAGTTCTCAATAACTGGCCGCGACCATACTGTATGTTCTGGAGAGTGTGACAGTAAAGCCAAGCAGAGCTGTGCAGTAGAGCTCTCCATGTGTGTCCGTGTGGGAAGTTGTAACAAGGCTGGGCCAAGTAAACAATGCTCTCTTATCTCAGCGAGTGGGCTCTTAACCCAGACCACAGGAGCAAAATAGTAGCTTTCACCTCACACTGTTAACACTGGAGAGGGTGACATCATCGCTTGCCGTGTCAGAATCAAGAGAGGCACATGGAGAAACAGGGGATGATGGGAGGGGACGGAATCAGGAAGAACAGAGCAAGAACAAAAAAAGACAGAATCAGAGATGGAGCGAAAGAGAGAATTGGGGCACGCGGGTCAGTTCACAAAGAGGAGGCAATTAGCGAGATCTCGACAGATTGGATGCAGAGCTGCTAAATGTGAAAAGTGTCTGCTTGTCACACAATCTCATCTCGTTTCCATAACAACATTGAAATGGCCAACTTCAATCTGTTCCCGGCACCAAACAAGCCTGGTGACTCCATTGTGTTACCCGGTTCAGCGTTTACAAAAGTTTTTTGGTTTTTTTTTTCCATTAACTGGGAAGATTGATTTTGAAACTGATCATTTCAACGTCTTATTTTTTTAAAAGTAGCAGATTCAACAAAGCAGCACATTTTACTGCGCTTCTTCCACTTTGGCTTCCTTTTTCTTCAGTGAGGAATTGATACAGAAGCGCTGCGGCGCTGATGCAGGAGTGATGTGAAGTGCGCGGCTTCTTAAACGTGTCTGTGTTTATTTTGGTTCGCAACATGAGGATTTGCTCATCCTTGTAGCTCCCTCTAAAAACAGGTGGAAGATATCAGCTGTAAAGCTTCCTCTGAGCTGTCAGCAAATCCCCTATTTTCACCAAAGAGAGGCAAATATTGGATGGAAAATCTCATCTGTCACATCCAATTTCTGCTTCCTGTTCCGTCTGATGCTTCCTGTTCCTCTCCCTTTCACATGCTGCATCTCTCTTCCTCATTTTCCAAACCTCCGACTCTGAGGTGTTGGGTTAAAGTCGATACTCATATTGCTTTTGGCGCCATCTGACACGCAAATGTTTTCTCTTGAGGTGAAGCAAAGCTTGCGACGTGGCAATGTATTTGAAGTTTTCTGTGCGCGCCAACAAATGAAAGCACTTCTTCACAAAGACGGCAGCATGTGTGTGTTTGTGGGCGTACGCATTGGCACACTGCATCACATACATGAGTGCATGCGTGTACGTTGGATGTGTGTGGCGTGGAAGCTCCACATTGGGAACATCTGAGGGCGTAGCAAGTGGAAGATGCAGAGTGAGCGAGCGAGAATAACATAATAATATCTCCATCCACAGCATTTTGGTTGTCATGGTGATCCAAATATAGTATAGCTCTACTTGTGGTGTCCCCTGGTTGCAACCTTCCACGGCTGTTTGACCTTAAAATAGCACACAAACCCACAAACAAGCATGCACACTGGCAAAAAAATATGTGATATAACAAAACAAGCTGTTGTTGTCGGCTCCACAAATTGTGCACATTGTTCCTGGTTCCTGGTAGGGAGCCCCCGGTCGCCTGGATCGAAGTTCATAATGGTCATTAGGCAGCAGAAGGCCTTTTGACAGTACAGGAGGTTGGAGAAAGATTGCGCTTGGTTAGTTCAGAGCTCCGCTGCAGATGGGCATGCAAAAAATCCCTTCTGTTGGTTCCTTCAGATGCAGGCTTATCAGCGGCCAGCAGAGAGAGAGGCACTCTGCTGTGTGTACATCTGTGTGGCGACAGTGTGAGGAATGTATAATGCTGCCATATTAAGTGTTTCTCTGTGCACACGGAAGGGGCAGAGAGTGTGGTTCATTTCAGAGGTGCAGCACTCCACACTTTGATACAGCTGAGCTGAATGAAAGTTGTGGAGGAAAGTGTGAGAGTTCCTTTCCCATTTGTTTGTGTGAAGCAGCCCCCAGAGTGAATGTCATTCTGGCATTCATGGATGACTCCGCTGCGCCTCTAGCTTGATCCTTTTAATTAAAAATCTTCTCCTCTTTTGAGTCCCTCAATTTAATAAACCAATGGGCTATCAGACTGCAAAGCAAAAATACCAGTGTAATGACTTTCACTTAACACTATCATTTCTCCTGATTCACCAAAGTGACTGGGTGCAGAAGATGGATTTCTAGATCTCAAGAGTCTGAAAATTAAAAATTATTGATGACATGCAGTATGTCATCGCCAAATGGAAAGCATTTTGTTGTGACTGTATGTTTGATAAGCTCGGTTTAAGGACACTTTGATTACAACAGTTGGCGGTGAATACACTGCAGACTCTTTTTACATATTTAGCATGAAGTCAGCAAGAAATCTGCATTTTTATTCACTTCACTTCATTCAGTGGGTTTCAGAGGTGTATGGAGGCTCCTGTGATTGAAGATTACACAGACGGCTGCAGTTTTTAACAGTTATTGTGTGGACTTATGGTGATAGGATTACTCATATTCTGCTGCTGTGGCACTTGTCAAGATGCACCATAAATCATAAGTTGCTCGCTTGCTGCTCTCTGTGTGTTTGTGTTTTAGTAGTGAACCGTAGTGAGCATGTGTGCGCGTGTGCAGGTGCCTCTGTGTGTGTGTGCATACATGCATGTGTGTTTGCATGACTAGAGCTCATCATGCTGCCTTTGCTCAGAGACGCAGTGTTTGACAGTGCGCATTCAAATCTCCGAGTTGCTGTTTTGGATTTCTGTCATCATGCATCAGAAGTCCTCATCATCCTTCAATAAGAAACATTTTGTGCTCCAACATCATTTACTGCAGCGATGTGTTCGGCTGTGATGTGTTGTTCTAATAATATGAGCCAGGGTGTTGCACAACAGGAGCCCTGTAGAATGAAGCTCCACTCTGCCTAAAGACCAAACAAGCCCCCAAGGATAAAAACTGCCCAATCTCTCAGTTAAATAGCCGGAGCGTTTGCATGGACTTTTGCATTTTAATTAAAGGTCACAACTTAAATGGTTTTCTGTAAGCATAATGGGTTTATAATAGTGTTGCCTTGCAAATGGAATTTTGTCTTTTCCTCAAGTCTCTGTAAACAGACTGTAATCACGAAGGTAATTGGAAGTGATAAAATCGAAAGAAAACACCGCTGTGTATTAGAGAAATACTAATAGAATAAAATGACTGTAAATTGCAAAAAACATGCTTGTTGACTGGGCTGAACAAGGTAGAACATCATATAATCAGATAGGCTTTGCCATGAAATCTATCTGAGCTGTCCTCACCCCTCTTTATTATTATTATAGGTTTGTCAAATGTCACCGCAAACACAAATTGATACTGTGAGGCCAGCCAAAAGCCTCTTTTTTGCATCAAAAAGGGGCTTTGCATGATACTTAATCAATATTCAGCATTTATTTTCTAATATTGTTATCAAACCACCTGATTTCCACCAGAATAATCAAAATAAGGCATTGTAAAATTCCTTCTTCATTTCAGTGCATACTAGAGAACAGAAGTACACCTGAAAAGACACTGTGACATACTTTCTATCAATTAAGTAAAGGTTTTCCAGTTCTCATGATATGACTTTTTTTCCCACATCGCTAAGCTCTCTCTGAAATCGTTCTGAATCAACCACTTCAGATCTGCCCACATGTTTTCCAATACAGGATCAACCCACAGGCCACTAGCTTCAATCATGTGTCCCTGCTTAAAATACTGCGTGAGATTCTCTTCCCATCAGTCACTTAGTTTTTCTCGTACAATGTTTAAATCATGGTTTGGAAAAATAGATGGCCTGAATAGCCTTCAGCCACGCGATGAACATAACCTTGTGTCTATGTAACAGAGTGCTTGTGCGGGTCTGGGTATACTGCATCAAAAACAAAATAGTGGAAACTGTGGACTTCAACCCTGTGGAAAAATGAAGCAGGAAGTTGGGTCCAGACTCCGGCTCTTTTTTGCACACACATTCTCACACACACACACACACGGGCACACCATGCAAACATGCACATTGTGCGGGGCCCTGTAGCGAGCTGGCTGTCATTTCCTATTTCCCATTCTGTGTCATATAGAATGCTTTATCTGTAGAGGGCATTTGATCTGCTTAGACTTGGGGCTTGGACTTGCAACTCTGCAAGCATCAGTCTGCTGCCAGTGTCTCTTGGTTTCTCTTTTTCTTTCTTTCTTTAACGTACTCTTTCTCCTTCTCTTCTCCATTCTTTTCTCTTCTTCTGTCACTGATGAAGACTCGGCCATGAGGCCAGTAGGCTTCATCATGGTTTTTTTTCTCCCCACTGCAGCTCCTTTCCTTCTTAATCTATTCATTTTTCTCCCCTCGAAGTGCTTGATTTAACTTCCTTCCTTTCTTCCCACCCGCGCAGGCCCTGGCTTTGATATATTTATAATTTGACCCACCTTTCTCCCCCTGCACTGAATTATTTTGATAACAACATTATGGTTGATATCAGGAGAGCGCTGTGAAGCGAGGAGGTGGGTGTTGTCTAATCCCTCCGCCCATGAAGGTTGGCTTGTGTGGGTTTGCTTAGTCTACATTAATCCCCAGTGTGTGAGGAGTTTTATCTGTTTACTCACAACCTTGACAGAAGTGTTAGCTGACAAATATTGATTTGAACAATCCAGTATCAGGAAATAACTCATAAGAAATTCCCTTGTGTGACTACAGAACTCGACATGTGCTTTCCAAGAAAACAAAACTCCCACAATAAGCGGCCATTCCTCCGAAGATTTAAGCACAATAAATCAGCCAGATGTTCATTTGATACTTTTATTTGAAATGGGGATCCACCAAGAATAGAATGGGATACATGCAGCAGCAGCTTGCAGGATGTTCATAAGTGGTGACAGGTTTGTGTGAGGGGGCGTCTTCAAATGACTCATTTGTCATTTTACTTCAAGGCTTCTTTTGGGCACCATCCAAGCATGAGGGACCGAGGCACACTAACTGGCTTGCGAAGTTGTTTGTGTGCAAGTTTGTCCTTTCCTTGGTGTGTTTATTTTACCATTTACAATATAAATATATAAAGAACTTGTGCCTCTGCATCCGAGCAGCTCTACTTTTCTACACACACATTATCTCTTATAGACAAAGTTATTCATTTTCTTTCCTTTGTTGCAAATGACACGCTATAATCCCCCAAATCATTAGCTTCTTTTGCAACATACCTCTGCTGGCACCCACTTCCGAGATCTGGACAGATCTATTAATGCACTTTCATAGGCTGTGTGGTTAATAATCAGGTACGGCCGATGCTGCCGCTTCCTGACTCCCCAGAAAAACACTGGGGACAAGAATACAGCAGCGAGGCGGCATCTCCGCCTGCTGAACGTCAGCTTTGTTTTTCTCCCATCATTAAGACAGCCCGTATGAATTTAAAGCACAAACACTGCAAATTTAGCTTGTGGAGGATCTCCAAAAACACAGTTAGCACTTTTCCAGGGACAGCCAGCTTTATTTGGAAATGAAACGTGCCTGCAAGCTTGTTTATTGTGGAGATCGTGTGCATGAATGAGCTGTGTAAACGTGAAAGCAGCATCAATGAAGGCCCGAGCCATATGTACAATTTAGAACAATTATAGGCATTAAGCAGATGCTTTACCCGGAGTGACTTGCAATAAACGCAGCTACACGGCAGGGAGCGGTCCTCATCATCAACGCGGGTTGTCCTCAATAACCCCTGACCAAGCACACACAAATTCAGTCAGTATCCGACTTCAAACCTACAGCATACAGCCCTTCCCCCACACTTTCATGGATCAGAGCTCCCACTCTATAATACATCAGAGAGACGGAGGATACAATATCCAAACTCCTCCACCATATCAGACACAAGAGCGCATCCCACGGTTTGCGACTGCAGAGAGATCTGTCTCCTAGTTTTCTCCCGTCATGTTATTATCAGTGCCTTAATTACACAATCCATCAAAGAATCCATAAACGTATCGAATCGCTGAAAGCATTTGTATGTAAACGCTTTCATTTATATGTTTTCCTCCTTTATCTTGGCGGCTTGGCTGAACCGCAGACTTGATGACTGATGCTTCCCCATGTTGAACATCTAATTGAATTGGCTGAAGGCACGGTTAGATAGCACGGGCTCGGATTAGTCTGCCTTCATCTTGACGAGGCAAAGGCCATTAGTTGTCAGGCACGAGAAAACGGCGGCTGGCATTTTCGTACAGCCTGACTGAGTAAATGTCTGCAAAACCAAGCAGAAAGCACAATCCCCCAGACCATAATTTGAGGTTGTTTCTGTGTCAAGAAATACGGATTTGGACATGTTGTCCTCTCGAGATGAAGTGTGTTGCTTGTGACAGTGGCTTTGCGTGTGCATGTGGCCCTGACACTTGTGTAAAACGAATATGTCTCAATTTCACAGCGTTTGCTCCAAATCATCTCTTCTATCAGATGGCCGTGGCTGCCTTTGGAAGGGCTTTCGACCCCCTTGTCACAGATCTCTTTCACCTACAGTCATACATCACACTGCAGCAGACACCTGTGGCGGCTGTGGGGAGAACAATCTGCTCTCTGAGTTTGCCTCTCAGCTGGACTTGATGTGGCACAGATTGTAAAACTAGATGTGAAGTGGAGGGCTGGGACTCTGAGTCACGGGTGGCAAGAACTCTGATGTCTTAGTTTATCTTCCATGGTGTTAATGAGAGTTGAAAGTGCTGTATTACATTGCCGCAGATCAGCTGGATGTAAATGAACTGTTATCAAGACGACATATATCAGGAGGTGCACTGTTGCTCTGTTAATAGGTAGAGGGATGCATTAAGGAAGCAGAGACAGAGTGCATGTGTGAGGAGCTATCTTGAGAAATGCTGATGTGATACAACCTCTGTGCTTTAGAGTTAGCATGGTTGTCTGCATTTGTGGGGAAGACAATAACAATAAAAAGCCAGAGGACTGAAGTGCAGAGGTAATTGAGTGAGGAATGACAGGGGGCAACACTTGAAAAAAGTAGTGCACCAAACTTCCCACTGCTGCAGTACAAACAGTGATTGGATTTATTCGGTTATGAGTCAGTTATTTTTCAGGGTCCTGAGAGGACCTTCTCCTCCCAGAAAATCTGGGATCTATATTAGTGGAATAAATCAACCACCCACCCCTCCATAATATCTCAATTCTGATTCATGACTGCAGGTGTGATGAAGGTGACCCTCACATTCAGCGATTCTCCTCTTGATCAAACATGAGAAGCTACCAGCCATTGTTGTTTGTTGTTTTGCCTATATCGTAAGCGCCTCCGTGTTCATTTTGTTGAAAGCTCTCAAGTTCTGATGTGAAAACAACATAGATTTTGTCTTTCTAATTGCAATCACTTTTGACTGATGACATCTTGAGCCTAAACAACACTGCTTTTGTTAATCATATTCTGTTTTTCCTCATAGGAACCTGGGGAAATCTGGGTTGCGTGTCTCCTGTCTGGGGCTTGGTGAGTACATTTAATTAGCATGAGAGGCAAATGTCTAATGATTTCATAAGCATCCAAGTGCAAACTCAACTCATCTGTGTGTGCATGTGGAGCCTGCAAGAGCCACACAGAAGGGGATAACAATGTCATTATATCATTTCACCCTATTCTAAACCTCGTGCATATTTCACACGTATGGAGAGTCATGAGAGACGGCACAGAGCTGTTTGCAGAGTGTTAATTTTTTCCCTGTTAATATTTAATCGATAGCACTGGCTTCAGCAAACAAGTTGCTCAATTATCACACATATCCAATGCACACCAGAGCGTAAACACTCTCATTCATCTTGATAGAACTAATTCATTTAGTAAATCTCTTGTGTGTTTTGTGTGTGTGTGTGTGTGTGTGTGTGTGTGTGTGTGTTTGCCATATCTTTATATGTGCATGCGTGTATGTATTGCATGCACCAAGTCATTTATAGGGGGTGTGTATTCGAAGACAAAATAATTTGAAAAAGCAAAGGAATGATGCAGTGCTGCCCAGGCCCTGCACAAGCACAGCTAATGATGGAAAACCTATGAAAGAGTTAGTTAATCATATCTGTAGTGATTTTTTTTAAGATTCAGCCACAACCCATTCAGCAGCAGCGAGGAATAGTGAAGAGGGAACCATTCTTCAATTTAAAGGAATTAGTTTCGAGCCTCATTATTGGCAAACCTCAGCCGTGCAGTTGTGCCCTTTAGCAAAACATTGATTCCTCCTTGTACTGGTTTTCAGTAGAGGAGGGAAAAGAAAATGAGACTTTGACTGTAGGGATCACACCAAACCACTTTAGCATGTGACTCTATGTGGGTTTCATAATCAAGCTTTAAAGGCATATTTCACCATTAGTTTCACGAAATATGCTTATCTGCTTTCTTGAGACTTCTTAAGAAGATTGAGAACACTCATACAGTACTTTTGTGCGCTAAGTAAGGAGCTGCTGCGAGCAGTCAGTTCGCATAGCTTAGCACAAAGACAGGAAACGGGGGAAACAGCCTGATTCTGTTCAAAGGTAACAATATCCACCTACCAGCACCTCTAAAGCCCTCCAATTAACATGCTTTTCATTTGTTTAATCTGTACAAAAACCAAAGTGTAAAAATGGGCTTGTGTGTTGTTTCTTTGCTGGGTGCAGTTACTTCCTAGAAGCTAACTCGAGGCACATTTTTACACCTCTATGTTTGTATTACACAAATGCAGCACAGCATGTTAATTAGTGAGCTTCAGAGGTGCTGGTAGGTGAATTTTGTTAAACAGAGTGAGTCATTTCCAGTCTTCATGCTAAGCTAACCAGCTGCTGGTTCGAGCTACCAATTAACTCTGAAGCCATGAGAGTCATGCCAATCTTCTCATTAAATTCTTGGCAAGAAAAATCCCAAGAAAATTAGATATTTCCCCAAATGTCAAACTCGTCCTTTCAAACTGTGTAACAGATGATAATAATCAAGATAACTTAAAAGAAAATATATTTTAATTGACATTTGCCAACTAGAAAACTCATCAAAACACCAATCCGCTCCTGCTTTGGGTGCAGTTGGCTCCAGATTCAACACCAGCTTCTGCATTATTTCTTATCAGTGGGAGACAGCAATAAGCAGTATGTGCCAGGATCAGGAAACAGAAGATTGGCAGGGAAATGTGAAAGTTCTAACAAAAGCTTGTTCAGCCTAAGCAGACTGGAGGAAGAACAGAGGCTGCAACTGCTTCTTTCTATTTAAAGTATAATAATTCAGTGCATCGTGGCAGTCTGTCGTGTGTTTTCACTTGTGTGTGGCAACAGTAAGAGGACCTCACATGACCTGAGACTAAATCTGACGCTTGATACAGGGGTGTTTATTGATAGCTTCAATACTGCTATTACTTATCAAGACTCTTTTAGCTTTTGACAGATGACAGGTGCTGTCTGTCTGTGTGCACCAACCCGCTTGAGGCTAGAAGGAGAGAATGAGGACAACAAAGGTTAATCCACAGGCTACAACATGCTTCCCCTGAAACTGAGTTTAAAAATGTTGAAAGGAAAATGAAGAAATGAAGATTAAAACAGAAACTTGAACTAGAAAATAAAAATTCTAACAATAACTGTGATCGGCCTATGCTGTTTGAAGGGACGACAGAGGCTGTAGGCTCTGCAGTTTATACATATGCAGGAATATTGTACATTATTGTACATATTCATTTTGCCTTTAAATGAGTGAGCCTGAAAGGCTAATTTCGACCTGTTTAACATCCACTAGAAACTAGTACATTTTTGCATTGTATCATCAGCATATAGTTTGATCTTTACATTGGAGCAGAGTAAATAACAGACAAAAAGAGGGTCATGAGAGCTGTAGATGAATGATTATGAGTCTTCACATTTTGTGTTCAGACATTTGTATATGAATCTATACATTTGAGAGAATGTAGAAATTAATTATTAATTATCCTGTGATGTATGTCTGTGTATGCACAGTTAATATAGCTTCATTTGTGTATTAAAGTGAAGTGTGTGTGTGTGTGTGTGTGTGTGTGTGTGTGTGTGTGTCTGAGAAATATTTTGGCACTTGATATATGAATGTTTATTGACAGCTTCAAAGATGCTATTACTGTTAAAGCCTATTTTAGTGCCAGTCATTGACAAATGGCAGTGCATGACAAATGATTGTGATAAAGGCCTCAGCAGTATGATGGTTCTGCTAACACTCATTTACTCACAGAAACACAAAAATAATATACGCACATGCAAGAATCCCTAAAGGACTAAACACAAAACTCCTAAAGCTGTGTAGAATTTAAGAAGTTCCAACGCTGGCGCCCACAGTGGTAATGTCTAAAACAATGCCATGACAGAAAGCAGTGTTTGTCAACACTGAACCAATTCTTTCTTGTATTGTCTACTTTTCTATGTACAAAAGCATGTCATAATCACATAAAAATGCACACGTAGGTTTAAAAACAATAACTCACTGCAGTGCTTCTCTTTCCTGTCAACACTCAACCCTGACATTTGACTGTGATGCCTTTTGTACTGGGGTGTTTGTCATGTATCCACGCAAAATGTCAAAGTAACAATTAACGTACGACTAAAATAACTTGCTCACGTGGTTTTACATGCAAAAGGTCCTGTGTGTTCTTTGTTTGTGCCAGAACTTTGACATTGACGTTTCCTTCAACAGGCACATGGGTAACATTTGGAGGTCAGATCTCTGATGAGGTAAGACACGATGTCAAATCCATCGTTCAGCCATCCCAGCTCACGAGTAAAAGCTGGCTTTCATTATTTTTGAGCCCGCAAATACAACTAGTGAGCATTTGTGGCAGTTTACAACACCCAATTTGTAGCCCCCATGGGAGACATTTAGTGTAACTGGATGTAAAATGGTGTGAGTGTGAGGAGACCACAATAATGAGTCTGGTATCAATTTCCCAATATCACAGCAGGCTGTTAAGTCCCTGTTGGCTCTGCTAAGGCCAAGTGGTCAGGTCTTATCCCCCCCGTCACAAGTTATTACTGTAAGTGGAAGACCTATTCCAGTGCCTCGATCTGACCTTGAAGAGGAAAAAGCATGGAATTGGGGACAGCCCATCAATGCCTGATGACCACTGGGACTAACTGACACACAGAGACACAAACAAACTCAGCAGAACAAAACAGGAGCCGAGTATAAAAAGAGAAAGTCATAATGACAAAGTTGGCATTCCCATGTACGGCTCTAAATAAACTGCAGGCCCAGGAACTAGGTCAATATAGTCTGGGAAATATATTGAGCAGTAAACAACCTCAGTCAACAAGCAGCCTGTACAATTTTCCTGGTGGTGTGTATCTCAGCAGCAAACAGATTTACTCTCCTTGAGCTCCTTCGGGGAATTCCCCAGCCTTTTCTTTTTGAAGTGTAATTTGGCTAACATTTATAGTCGTGTATTATACAGCAATGAAGTCCACAAGGGGGAACTTTTTCTTGTCTGTGTCAGGTGGCAGAGCAGTTGATGACTATCGCCTATGAGAGCGGGGTCAACCTGTTCGACACAGCTGAAGTCTACTCCGGGGGGAAGTGAGTGATGTCCCCAATTTGTCGTCTATTGCACATCCATAAAGCACTTTTCTGCTCTTGTCAGCTGTTTTACCCATAGGACACTAGATGTTAACAAGGTTAAGGCCCATACTAGGAATTATTCACCTGAGGAGGCCAAAAATGAAAGGTAGCCATGACTCCACAGTGATTTACATAATCTTATTCATCACTAGAGGCTCCCCATAATGTTCACAGCTCTATCTAACTTTATAGACCTGGACATTGTCTCAGTGAATAATGTAGGCCACGTTGTAGCTGTATGGGGATGAATATTAATTTCAAGGTTGCTGGTGAAATTCAGGCATACAATGCAAGAGGCATTTATCATTTATCTTGTGCTCCTTCTGATTTTTAATTAGATATTCATGCTGTAGATGTGAGCCAGATAACAGTCCCACTCGCATGCTCTGAGAGAATTGGCAACCTGAGATATAATCTCATCATCTCCTTGTGTATTTCTTTCTTTACAGAGCTGAGATAATCCTAGGAAACATCATCAAGAAAAAGTGCTGGAGGTAAAGTACAGTTGGATTCTAAATGTGTTGCATGAATAGGTTTTAGATTGTGGATATGCGTGTACACTAGGCTACATGGCCATATGTGTACAAGTAAACAAAATGTGTACCCATATGTTAGCATCTTTCCACTATTCTGGGAGGGCTGCAGGGATTTACTTCTTTTTCACTACAAGAGCACTACTGGGGTCAGGCACTGATGTTGGGTGATAAGCTCTGGCTCCCAGTTGGTGTTCCAATTTATCCCAAAAGTGTTAGACAAAGCCGAGGTCAGGGCGATCTACAAGTCTGTCAACTTCCTCCTCCCAGAAATCCATTTCTTTATCGCTTTGTGCATGTGGGCAACGTGGTGTTGGAAAGGGCCTTTAGGAAACTGTTGGCACAACATTGTCCCCAACCTCTTCAGCTCCTAATTTAAAATTAAGTTAATGAAATCACTTATGACCCCTCATCACACGTTGCAGCCTTAGTCTGGACAAGAGTTGTGAAGGTTAGGTTTTGCCTCATTTGAAGGTTTTTACAACCAAATGAGGTAAAAGTATGCAGCATTTCAGAAGAAAAAGCTGCAAATTTGAGAAAAAAGTCACAGCCAGGTTAGCATCTCTGTGAAGCTGTACATCACCTGTACAGCAGGTGCAGAAAGTGCATCCATCTTACCTATCTTACCAGGAAGCTTGTAAATAAGTGCTAATTCACTTAAATCTCCCCATCTAGAAGAAATTAATTGCATAAAAATATCAGATTTGCTCATGTCTATGGTTCACAATTGAAAAAACAAGTATGTATCTGCACTGCAGAAAATCTCAGTTTCATGCATCTATACTGCATGCACTGCCACTGATGTGTTTCACCTTTCTGAACATCTCATGCCAGCTCTCTGCCTGCCTTTACCTCAACTCTGATCCTGCTTAAATTATTGATCATTCAAACATCTTGTTAGAGTTCAGAGAAAAGAGTCCCTCTGTTATTATTCAAGTTCCGTGTTTAAAAAACAGTGCAGTCCATCTGCGTCACACTGCAGGATAGAAGTTCACTGGAGGACACTTATAAATAAAAGTATGATGGACACACTTGCATGTGCATGCACACACATATGCAACCATGCACACATTCAGGCATGGGCATGCTGATGCACACATATTTTTGGGGACAACTTCAAAACCCTTTTTATGGCCTTTTGATGTGTCTGTCTGTCTGTCATCCCTCAGGAGATCCAGCCTGGTGATCACCACAAAGCTCTACTGGGGTGGAAAGTGAGTGTATGGCCTGCAAGTGTGTGTGTGTGTGTGTGTGTGTGTGTGTGTGTGTGTGTGTGTGTGTGTGTGTGTGTGTGATTATGTGTCCAGCATGTGTGTTTTCCTCCTCAGATGTTCGGGCTATCTAACCAACAACAGGCTTCACATTGAAACATTCGCCTCCAGCTACAGAGCGTGACATGAGATCATACATTTTGGAAAATGTACAGGCACACAGATATGGAGGACACACTCCAAAACTGACAACACGGCCATGTTCTCACCCCCTCTTGCTTCCCTTCATACTGTTCCTCAGCCTTCTTGACAATCTGCCAAGAGTCATATCTGCTTCTCCTGTCAAGCTGAAGTAATCTGCTCTCAATCTGCATTAGTCACATTGCCTCTGTTTCTAAAAGTCTTCAGGCTCATACTCAGGGAAGAAGAAGCTCCTGAAATACATCCACTGTCTTCTTCTTGTGGTTTCCGGATGTAGATCAGTAGAGTAGGACCCGGGTGCAATTGTGTAAATTTAATTTAAGCTCATCCTCTCAGACTATCGTCAAGGTACCAAATCAGTCTCCACAGCGGATGGATTTAGAGAACAACTACTTAACCCCCTGCTGAGCGAGCTGTGAGAGTGCCCAGGGCACCTGTCAAGCTTGTCTTCACCCAACATGCACTAGATATTAGCATATTTTTACTCTCCGTTGCTGTTGCTTACCCTGTTGCACAAAAGGTAAGCAGACATGACAATATGGAGAAATGACAGCATGTTTCTGTGCTGGTAGTGCATTATAAGAACCCTAAGCAGGCTGGAACACAGCAGGAAGTGGGGAGGCAGAAAGAGAAAGTGTGAAATGAAGCAAGGACAAGACAAATAGCAGGCAACTGTGCAAACAGAGGAACACTGGAGCAGAAAGAAAAGAAAGGAAAAAGGAGAAAAGGAAAAGGAAAAATCTGAAAGTGACTGAGCAAACACAGGTGAGGCGCTGAGGCAGAGTAAGCAGGTGTGTTGGTGTGACCCACAGCTGCACTGTTCTGATGACTGTTTCAGTTTTTTGACTCTCACCAGTCTTATCAGCATCATCCACAGATGAATCAGCAGCCATTTTCAGTACAGCAGCTCTGATAAACCCACCGTACACTGCATGCTCAGCTCTGCATGTCAGACAGCCGTAGCTAGAGAGTAGCATAGTGGAGCCTTTAGCAGCTACTCAGCCAGATATTTCCCTCAGGTGTTGGTGGAGACCAAAACAGCTCTAAAAGAAGAACGAATATTCGACTTGCATTTGTCAGGCAGACAGAAACATGACTCCTGATGAAGGCTAATGTTGTTCCATATTGACTGGATGTGAATTGTTTGTTAACACATTCGCCGTAATAAGATGATGTTAAGTTGTGTTTATTGCTTGTTGCGCTGCAGCCAAGTATCCAGAAAATCAATGAAGGCAGCTTTTTTGCATTAAGTAAAAGTCCTGCATTCAAAACTGTACTTTAGTAAAAGGACATACTGAAACATTCACCTCAAAGAGCCATTTTTATGTTGTAAATGGTCTAAACTGTTATACTTTGATGACCAGCTATCGGATATTGCCTGTTTTTAGCAAAATGCCGTGCAATGTGTCAATTTTGCAGCATGTAACAGCATGTAAAAACTATTTGTAATATTTATAGATGGAGTGAATTTAAAAGTCTAATATTTCTCTCTAAACACAAGTTAAAAATTGAATTAATTAAGTGAAGTACAAGTTCATTTATATGTAAATGCAGTACTTGAGCAAATGCACGTTATGATCCATCTGAAGATATATATTCAACCAAACGATTGCACAGTTTCCGCCTAGATATATTTTCACCTGCATATCACCAAAGGTGTACTAAGTTGGAGGTCATTGTCAGATCACTGGTGAACAGGACGGACAGTGACAGTGAGCCCTGCATTTAGCCACTGCACAGACACACTGCACAGTTTGTTCTATAGCTGCCGGCACACTGCGGAGCATCGAGTGGGTGCGCTTCTCTTCGGTGATTTGTAGGTAGTTTGTTATGCAGGCTCTTGTTTGGCATGTTTAATGCTTCAGCTCATGGGAATTGTGTGCATGAGTGTTGGCATGTGTCGACACCCTTGACATGCACTTCTCTCCCTCCCGTTGCAGAGCAGAGACTGAGAGAGGCCTCAACAGAAAACACATCATTGAAGGTAACAAGTCGATTTCCTCTGCTCTGCTTTGTCCTTCATGTCACCCCATCACTCGGAGCCCTGCTGCACTCCTGCTGTAATCTCCCTCTTTTATCTCGTTTCCTCCCCCCTCTCTCTACCTCCATCTAAGTCTCCTCTCTGCTCTTTGATTTTCTCAACGCGTGTATCCAGCTGAATTTGAAAGTTGTATTAGCCAAAGGTTAATAAAAACCTCGACAGATGTTTTTGTCTCTGCTGTTGTAATACCTTTACAGGTGTCTTCTTAAGAAACATCACAGTCTAAGACAAACTTTTAAGTATCCTCGTGCGCTCCTCTCCTCTCTTCTTTTAGCCTTCTTTTTGAAGACTTGCTCAGTCATAATGGCATACCTTTCTCATACTGATCCCAAACAACTCGCCATCCGGTCCACTGCGCAATGCACCTCCTGCAGTGACTCAGCTCTCTCGCACGTTATTAACATTCACTGCAGCCTCTGCAACTTTCCCCCCCAAACAAGAGAAGGGGAATGCACTTAGAAAAGGACTGGGGGAAAATGGCAGGGACTGAAAAAGTAGGCGAGAGTGGAGAGAAAGGTGCAACTGCCAATTAGCTAAAGCCACTTAGCCTGCCCGGATGATAGGTAGCATCCGTGAGAGAAAGGTGCAGTGTCCCTCTCTCTCACCGGTGTGTCACATGTCATCACAGGCTAATTATCAGGCTGAGTCAAACATCTGCTGACACCAATGTCCTTACTGGTAGTTGTACAGCCCACCACAGGCTAGTCAATGTCATTTGATTGACATTCACTGATGGGGTGTCAGAACTTCATGATCAATAGCAGAGATCAACGCTGATGAGGTAACAGGTACAGGTTTTCCATTTTCTTCACAGAAAGGAAATCCTTGGCTATTTCATCATTTTCCAAAGACTTTCGTAGAACACCTAATTAAAAATGCATTATTCATCACAGACGCCCTTAGAATAGCTTTGTTGTTCAACATCTTCCCTCAGTTCCAAAAATAGACTCCCCCTGCAGCCAGTAAACTCTGGCTAATCCACAAGACAGCGCAGACCGCTCGTGATGACGGTGCAGGCTCCGATTAGGATCCATGTAATGGGTGTTTCTTGGGATGGCGGGAGTGCAGATGACAGAGGAGGGAATAAGTGGTCGGAACGGTGGTAGGGAGAGCATAACTCTCAGCTGGGATTAGCAGGCAATGATGAAGCCTCTGGCACTAATCTGCCATGCACACTTAGACACACTCAAGAGCGTAAGGGTGTCTTTTGCCTTGTCTCTCCATTACTCTGCTGTCCTCTTTTGTGACAGTCTCCCATTTTCGCTTTTCATCTTTCATCTGGTCTTCTCTGGGAGTGAATGCGCACTGATCTGCTCACAACACTTTGCTGCCGTCTCATCCTCTCCTCTATATACGCTGTTTCATTTCTGACAAACGCCGAAAGCTGAGCGAGAGAGGAAAAATGAGCTCGAGCTTTTTTTTCCGAACCCTCGTGTTTTTATCATCCTCTCAGCTTTGAGCTCTTTGCTTCCGCCACCACCTGTCAAAAGTGCGTTCATTTATGTAACAAGGATAAAAGATTACACAGGTGCAGAGCTTTTTTCTACATAGACCTTCTTACCAGGATGCATTTGTGTGAACTTAGCTTGACGCTGATTAATCCTGAATCTGGTTTTAAATTCTTTATGTGACCTTTTAAGATTCTCATTGTGAATTAAATCTAATGGCCATTTCAGTCAGAGAGAAGTGTGTGAACTGTGTCAAGGGGACAAGTATTTTTTACAGTAGCATGAAATGTAAATTAGGCAAATAAGTCTGCTGACATACTGTATGAAAAGGCTTTTTACACGAAACAACAATGACAATCATTAGTCCATCTGTCAAGTTCTGTAAGTCCATGTTGATGGACAGGTGTAATTAACATAAATAATGGCTCACTTCCAATCAGGTGTCCAGTTCCTGCTTTTATGAATGCTCACTGTCACGACTTTCTGGGACATTTTAATGAAGCAGAGCCTTAATTAATGTTATTACACCTGTGCTTTTTCTGCTCGGCAAGTCAAAATGCCTGCCTTGAAAAGGGTCTATCAGGAAAACCTGCTTCATCTTATTGAAGTCCTCCAGCTTAGTAAAGCCCTTAAGAACTCAGTAATTAAACTTTTCTTCATCATAAACGAACACTCAGTCCAACAACACTTACTGAAGTAAATTGTCAGAAAGAGCACATTACTTTCCAGTTGCTTATGGGACATCAGATTAGCATTTGAGGGGACAAAGGCTGCATTTCCTTCAAAAACAACGAAGCATTTTGTTGTCTGGCAAATTCGACTTGTAGCCATGACCTCTACTAACCGGGCAGAATATGACAACCCAGATGCGAGCTGGATTAAAAAATGTAGAAGGCCAGATTGAGCTGGCGGGCCCTGAGTCACATGTGGTCAACTGTCATTTTGCCATTTTTGGGAACATGTTGACTTTAAATCCCCCTGAATCCACTTATTTTTTGTTTTACCTCATTCCATGTTTTAAGTGACACTTCTGTACCTCATTGGGCTCACTGTTGTTCTGAGCAAAGCACCATCACAAATCTTTTTTCAGTTATAATAAATAATTCATATTAACAATGGATCACATGACCGCTTGTACATAACGGGTCACTCCAGGTGATAAACCCTCAGAGAATTATTGCGTGACTCTGCAGTTCCCCTCAGCTCGATGGAGCTTTATTACATCCAACAACTCATTCGCCGTTTCCAACAGTGTATTTCTGGGCACGTTTTGAAGTATTGCATTAGAAACGGTTGATGGAAACCAACATTTAATTCACATGATTGATCGGCTCTTTCCGCTCCAAAAGAAGAAGAGAATGAATGTTTCTGCTGCCGGCGTCAATCCGACTTTATAGTGAAGTCATTCCTATAGCTTATCTGCATGACAGTGTTGAATTAATAGCAAGGAGAATTGGAGGGAGTCACGTGCACAAGGCTATTATCGCTCTTCCTCTGCAGATCCAGGCCAACATGTACATGTCCAAAGGTGTCAAGGGACAAGATTTTCTATTTGCTAGCATGTCTGAATGATACTGTAAGAAGTCTCCTCGGTCCACTGGTATTAGTCGAGGAATTTATGAGTAGACTGATGATATTCAGGGCTTAAGTGGGTTATGCTGAGTCCTTATTACAAATGTCAAACCATCCTATTTGAAATTAGAAACATTTATTGACGTGTTTGCACTATGGTTGCTAACACATGTACACCTATTCCAGCACTCCGACCACTATGATTAGTGCTCATGATTTCTATTGACTGTTGACTGTGTACGTCTTTCTCGACGTCTTCTCTCCTCTAACTTCAGGTTTAAAGGGCTCCCTCCAGAGAATGCAACTTGAATATGTGGATGTGGTTTTTGCCAACCGACCGGACAGCAACACTCCCATGGAGGGTGAGTGATCACTCATCAGACCTCGCAGGGGGCTGGTGGAGGCCTGGGGCCGGGACAATGCATGTTGTTCTGTAAAATGAGAAGGTGAGAAATACTGACAAGACTGCTGCCCTCACCGGACCGGCGACCTTTGCCTTTGACCAAAGGGGTTTGTCTTTAAGCTCGAGTGTGTGTGTGTGTCCCTCTGACACACACAAATGCACACACGCATATTTCAAGTAATCTGACAATCTTGCCTCATCTCTTGTCCTCTATTTTAGTTTACAACTCTTCCTCTCTTTTTCTCTCTGTCTCTGTGGGATCTCTAGTTTCCACAGGGTCTCTGCGCTGCACCCGCTCCCAGCCCTCCCTGTTCTTCAGAAGCAGGATTATCTGCCCCCCCTCAGGGGAAGCTGGTGTATTTTTGGGCTGGTCTCACTAGATACAAGCCTTAGTGTGCTCTCTATTCCTTCAGCAGTCTAGTGCTGCCTTTCCCACACATCTACCTTATGTCACAAATCATTTCTTTTACATACTTCCAATTTCTTCCTTAATTACTTCTACCTTGTGATGTGGCCATCACAGATACTTGGGCCACTCTTCTATCCAATCAGCCCTCATACACAGTTCGTATTTGGCTGAATGGATGGAGTCTCACTGAGCTCACTAAAATATTTTCCAGTCTTTCCCCTTTGCCCCCCATGCTTCCTCGCCCTATAAGCCAGCAGACTGTGGGAGGCCAATCTGTCATACTTTTCGTTCCCGGGGCGCTGCTGTCACTGGTAGTACTGGTGACTGGCAGGCAGACCCTGCGGCGTGCTCTGTCAAACCTTCTAGTGACTCGTCTCTGCAGAAAAGTCACTTCACTATTGACAGCTTGGGTCGAGAAGCCTAATCTGATTGATGGAATGATTGATCGAGAGTCTGACAGGATGACATAAAAAAAATGATCAGAGAGAGATGCCAGATGAAATACACAGGCAGACAAATATAAAGACAGATAGGCTGAATGTGTTTTGCTTTCAGCAGCTCTGCAACCCAGTCACATCCATTAATCAGCGTAAAACATTGTCCACATTTTCTTCATCCTTCATTACAGTGGAGCAAGGCCACTGCCATAAATCACTGTATAGAGGGTCAGTCACTTCTAATAACTTGGGAGAGAGAGAGTGAGGCTGCATGTATAGACTCACACAAAACTGTGTCTCCTCATGCATTAGCACTGAGATTTCCTAAATAGCTTCTGCTGGGGATGAAGCAGCAGTGCCGACATGAAAGAAGTGAGATTGCTGCATCTCTGTGGGCATTTGCAGTTCAGTTTACATGTCAAGATCAAGATATTGATTTACACGCCCACCCACATGTTCCTGAAACTTAAAACAGGATTAACAGCATCAATGTGAGCCACAGAAAACCATCTCGAGCTCCAGATGTCTTATTAAGATAAGAATGTTATCTAACAGGTGTGTGTGCATGCATTTGTGTGGAATTTGTGTTTATATTTTGTTCTCGTGACTTTAATTGCTTCCGACTTTGTGTGAGACAACGTGTGTCCCCTTTGGGACAAAAAAGTGATGTCATGGCTGCAGAGTCTCCCTTTGTTACCATCACTGCTTTCGTCCTCCTGTCCACTCATCCCTCTCTTTGTGTTTCTCTTTTTCTCCTCCCCCTACTTGTTCTTAACTTGCTTTGTCTTTTAGTTTATATCCAATCTAACAGCACAGACAGGCACAAATAGTATCACGAATATCCAACTTCCTCCTCAGCTCTGATTCCTGTTTCATTCTGCTCTGTTGCTCTTTACTGAGGCACCTGCCACTTAGTGATGAGACTGAATAGAGGTTTTCCTCTGTGGGGTTAAACAGCTAGCTGGAATTTCATCTCACAAGTTGCAAAGACAGTGTAAAAGCAGTAAAACTACTACTGTCACACTGTAAAAATACAAGTAAAAGTTGTGCATTGAAACTATTACTAAGTACTAAAAGTAAAAGTACTCAATGCAGTAGCTCCCCAGTGACTGTTACATCATAATTGTATCATTAGATTATTACTCATTTTCACTGTGGATTCATCTGCTGATTACTTTCAACGTTAATCGGCTGTTTGGTTTGTAAAAAGATTTGAAAATACAGCGAAATGCTGCCATAATTATCCAGAGCAAATCCTCGGATCAAGCCACCAACCAAAGAGTCAGTATTAGATGGGAATGAGACTCAACAATCATTCTCCAGAACTGCTTACTGCAACTTTTCATATTTTATCAGCTCATCATATTTTTAGTATGAAAACCCTTCATTTTTAAAGTAACTAATAACTAAAGCAATCAAATAAGTGGAATAAAATATATAATGTTTCCCCCTGAAATGTATTGGAGTAGAAGTAGAAAATGGTATGGAAAGAAAATAAAATACAAGTACCTCAAATTTGTATTTGAGTGCAGTACTTGAATATGATGAGAGGGTGCCTCAGGGAGAAGTATCCATACATTGTGAACCTATCACTTTAATAGGAATACCATAGCTAGCAGATTAAACTGTCCAAGTCTCGGTACAATGCTCCTATTCAATCAGTTAACATCGTTTTTTATTTGACAGTGCAATATGCAGCAAATTGAATCCGCTCGCTCAACTGAATATGGAAATCCCCCCGAAAAGAGCGAGCAAAGAATAGGATACACAGGCCGAGGAAAAAGAGCAGACATCAATAAATAGACTTTATAACAACCCCTCCAGCCAAGAGTTTTTCACTGGAGAGCAAATGAAATGGTACTGCCACATTATACTGAACACAAACCCAAAGCCATCCACTCGGGACATTACTCCAAGTGCCAGGATATCACCTCTCTCCTCAAATGTTCAGCAATAAAGAGCAGCATGCAGGATGATCTCACCCACTCAGTACCTCGGTACTTATCTTCCTTTTGGCTGCACATGCACAACCTTCTTTCCCACGATCATAGTACGAAGAAAGGGCTTCATCAGCCATTGAAAATCTCCTGCAGTGTGACATATTGATCACCGCCCTGTGTGTATGCATGAGGAAGTTCAACATGAGCTTTAAAATTAGAGCGTCAACTCCCCGTAAAGCAACTCTCACAAAGACACCAAACATCCACATCAACACCTGCCCAGAAAAATACGGATATCAGTGTGTGTTGCGTGATTTCTTCCACACTCCTTGCTGCGCTCTGCAGAAGGCCACTGTGACACCTGCTGCCTGAAGCTGACTAAATGTTCCAGACTCAGTGGTGTGTAGCTGCTGTCTCAAGGACAGGCTGATATTGGCTAGCAGCCAGGCAGTTAGCGAGCTCATGCATGTAACAAACAAATGGGATTTTACCCGCATATGATGCATTTTGATTGTCTTAACTATAACAATGAGACACATAAAGCGATTGGTTCCAAACAATATTCTGTATGACAGTTCAGTCAGAGCATAAATAATTAAACAACATCGTTGTGTTTCAGCATCTTCAGGCAACCACGCTACATAAATAAGATTTTCAATTGTGCCATTAAATAGCAAATAAAAGAAATAGTTTGCCAAGAGTTAGTTGGCAACGTCAAAACCACTCTCCTGTCTGTAGGTAAATATGAAGCTACAGTTAGCTTAGCATAAAGACTGGACCAGAGGAAGAGGCTAGCCGAGCTGTAAAGTTAACAAAATCCTACCAGCACCTCTAAAGCTCACTAATTAACAAATAATATCTCATTTGTTTAAGGGTCAAAATGGCACAGTGCAGTTTTACATATGTGCTGGACTATTTCTTAGTCAGGTGCAGTAGCTCCCTGGATTCTTTCCCAACTCTTGCAGATATAACATTAATAAGTGAACTTGAGAGGTGTCCGTTGGCAGATTGAGCCAAGCTGCCTGTTTCCCCCTGCTTCCAGCCTTTGTGATAAGCAAAGCAAACTACTCCTGGCTGTACTGTAACTACATGTTTACTGCGCAGGTGTGAGATCGGTAACGATCTTCTCATCTAAATTGTACACTAATCTCATACATTCAAGGGCATAATAACACAGTCATGTTATTCATACACGCAAACATCTCCATGCGCATGTGCCCACAACTTCACCCACATCACCCTCCTTGAAAAAGTGGAGTGGGCTTTTATGTGAGTGGGGTGCGCTGGATATCTCACCTGAGCACGACGCTCAGTGTGGCATCTGTTGTTGAGTGAGTCGATGACTCACTGCGGCCTTGTGGAAAGAAACTTTATGTAAAGACCGGCCCGTAGGTAAGGATGGACGTTGCTGTGAATCAAGTTGTCATCCTCTCCTCCTGGCATTGAGGTGGATTATTCATATATTCACAAACTCTTATGAATCGCGTGCTGCTCTGAGGTTCCTACTTGGTTCACAGTTTTTCCTTCTGTCCTAAAATCCCTCCAAATCCCTCCCTCTGTCCCTTTTGGAGCAGATGCACTGTTATTCCTCTACCCTCGCACCTGCTTCACCCACACGCACACTTGCTCTCTGCCTCTCGCTGAGCTACATTTTGGTCTAGAGAGAGAAGCACTAATGAAAAGGAATCGCTCCTTTTTAATCACACTGCGCTGTGGTCTCACCCTCATTTTCAGTCTCCTCACTTCATATTTTGTCTCCAGAATTTGCATTGTGCTAATGCAGCAGATGTTTCATTAATGCATTTTGAGTGCAATTACAGAGAGCAAGCAATAACAGAGTAAAGAAATCTGACAAAATGCTTTATCGCCTTGTTGTTGTCTGCAGTAATTAGAGGGTTTGTGCACAGCATCTGACACCTTCAAAATAATAACTATTTCCTCCACCTTTTTGACATGCCCTCAGTCTAAAAACTCCTTTGAGAAAGAACTTCTTCTTAAATAACCTAAATAAAATAACTTACATTTTGCTTATCAGCTATTCAACAATCATCAGGCTACTTCCTTGCTGCGTCCTCAGGCACAAATACACAAACCACTAAAGGCCACTGTGGCTCATGTCAGCCCCTACAGTTGGAACTTGCTTTGATTTGTTCAGCTGCACAAGCAGCACTCTGCCAAGGTTAGTCGAGTCTTCTCAGTTAACCTCCTGCAGCGTTTGGCCACATTAAGTCAAATGACCCCGGCACAGAATATCTGCTTACACATCTGAATACATTTCAAGCATCACCTTTGTTTTTACTGTCCTGAAGGTGCCAGTTTCCCCTGAAGCTTTTCTCAGATTTCTTGTTGTCTTCTTTTAAATAATGTGTAAGATGTTCCAAATCAACCTTGATATAAGTAGTTTTGAAAATGGTCCTCCTGCAGGTTATATAAAAGTTGCATTTGTGGCGCCATCCGCTGTTGGCTTATTGACAATGTACATGTCTGTTCTTAAACATTTTGTCTTCACAGAGATCGTGAGAGCGATGACACACGTGATCAACCAGGGCATGTCCATGTACTGGGGGACATCCCGGTGGTCCGCCATGGAGATCATGGTGAGTGATGGAAAATGTCTTCTCAAGCATCTCTTAACAAGCAACATGAGGTAAAGACCAACTTGGCTAAAAAAAAAAAAAAAGTTATTAAAAAAAAGCTTAGATAGTTCTTAAGAAACTGCACTCTCTGGGTAATATATTAATATCTATTACTTTTTGTCTTTCCCAGCAATCATATTTTGGGAACTTTTTTAATACCAAGAAACATTTAGAAACAAATTTTCTGTCTAATTTACCCCAACAGAGCAATTACAAAGTCAGACATCTTCCAAAATGATTTTTAGAAAATGGGAAAATGCTTTAAAGGTAACTTCCTGTTTATCTGACATCTTAAAGTACATTTATAATGATATAGGTCACAGTGGGATATCTTCTGTCTATCTAGAGATCCATTTTACCCTCACTGCTGAAGCTATCAGCACTGTGTAAAAATGTCTTTGTATTGTAGAAGGGGACAAAGATAGAAAATGAGCTAATACTGTACAGCAATGGGGAAAGAAAAAGAAAATCTTTTAACATGAATGTCAGCGGTTGCACATGTTTCTTCCTCTCATTAACATTTCTCCCTTTGTTTTTATTCCCTCTTGGCATTCAATTAGGAAGCCTACTCTGTGGCCAGGCAGTTTAATCTAATTCCACCGGTGTGTGAACAGGCAGAGTATCACTTCTTCCAGAGGGAAAAAGTGGAAACTCAGCTGCCAGAGCTCTACCATAAGATAGGTGAGCCTACTATAAGATTCTCCTGAAGTCAAGCTTTATTAAATACATTTAGGGCCATGATAGATTTTGTGTCCTGTTGCTCAGCGGTTATTGTTCTATCTCAGGTGTGGGTGTCGTCTCTTGGTCCCCTTTGGCCTGTGGAATCATTACTGGGAAATATGAGAATGGCGTCCCAGAAACCTCCAGGGCTTCAATGAAGGTACAGGTGAAATGTTTTTTGACCACCTGCCTAGTGTCTATATGTTTCAATCATTTCACTCTTATCCAACAAATACCAGTAATAAACCATAATCTGGTTCAAGTTATTTCTGTCTGGTTTTGAATAATAATTCTAAAGCTTGTTGTTTTACTGCTCCTCCAGCCATATCAGTGGTTGAGGGAGAAAATAATGAGCGAGGATGGGAGGAAACAGCAAGCCAAACTAAAGGAACTGGCTCACATCGCGGAAAAGCTCAGCTGTACTCTGCCGCAGTTAGCCATAGGTAAGAAACGAGACCCTCACAGCCTGATACCTTAATGTCACAATAGCAACTGTAAAAGCTCCTCTTATCCCCAATCTTTAGCCTGGTGCCTGAGGAACGAGGGCGTGAGCTCAGTGCTGCTGGGATCCTCCAATCCAAGCCAGCTAACAGAGAACCTGGGAGCCATTCAGGTATAACGCACATTTCCTAAGCCTGAGTGATACTGAATAATTATTTCTGCATTAAAAAAAAAATTGATGTGAAGCATTTTGTGCGTCACAGGTAATTCCAAAGATGACAGCAGGCATCGCCTCGGAAGTGGATCATATACTGGGAAATCGTCCTCACAGTAAAAAGGACTACCACCATTAGAATGGACCCTGTTTTAGTAAACTATGCCTGAAAAGCTTATCAAAGCTCACCTCTCACAGCCATGGCACCATAAGTGCGTGCCCAGATTTGCTTGTGTGCGCGTATGACTGTATGTGTGACAGTGTAAAAGTGCTCTGCTTGGCTCCTTGTCTGTATGAAGATCAACCGGTACTCATTATTGTAAAGTGAGCTACTTGACAAAACATGCATGCTACAGCCAGCCGCTGGACAGAACAACACTTAGAGGATCCAGCTAGATGATTTCTGTGCAGACACTGCTGAACGACAAATTATAAAGAAGCAAAAGTCAAGATCATGGAGCAAACGATTACTGCCAGACCAAGCTCATGCTGATTTACACTAACATGGGCAAGTCAGTGAACTGTCATCGTTATCTGAATAAGCGTCATTGTATCAAGAAAAGAAAACTGAAGAGGCATTTATTGTCCACAAAGTATCACATAAGCATTTGGCAGTGCAGTTAATCCATGAAAACAATGTGAAATCTACCTTAATAAACTACTGTTTATGACATAAGAAAAAGAAATCAATGATCTTAGCAGACGGGATGATATGCTAACACTTCCCATTGCAGCTGGAGCTGAGCGGTCAACATGATGAAGTGTTTCAGTGCTGGATGAACTGAAACTCTGCTCACAATGCTGTCGCTAATACCAAGAGAGCTAAGTTAAACTATAATATGTTGCAAAACATCTGTACTGACTGTTATATATTTTCCTTATTAAGCAGCTATGACAGAATGAGCTTTCATCTCCTCGTGTTGCATTTTCTTTCAGCATAGTGTGCTTTCCTATTATGGGCCATTCTTTTCATTTGGACTACGCCAGACTTTCTGTCAGTAATGATAATGTCTGATTCATTTAATTTCAGTCTGTGTTGTGGCTGAAACATTTGTTCTCCTAAGGGAGTGCTTGTGGATTAAAAAACAGAGCCATGTAGCTGATGAAGAGACTCTGAAAATAAAATAAAGTCGAATAAAATAAATTAAAACCATATGGACCCCTGCAGTCATTGCACCTGGAACACACTGAACTCTTACCCAACTTCTCCCAGATTCCAGTTTTATGTCTTGGGATGATCTTTGTTATGTTCTGTCTTTTCAAACATGTATTTTGTGTGTTGTTCAGTAGATTTGTACATACAAGTAAAGAGCTAATAATTTTCATGTGATATGTTTAGAAGATCTATGGTCATTTTCTTTGAGTGCTATGGAGGCCTTCTAATTTTTCTCCCCTTATGAACTGAAATAACAAAGCTAGAGTAGACTTTTTGTTGGCTGAATTACTCTGTAAACCGCAGCAAAATAAACAAACAGAAAAAAACTGACTTGAAACACTGGTATAGTTACTGCAGGTTGCTGCTCGGTTCGTCCGTGTCTTCATGTTTTATAATAAAACAGTGTGTGAATATTTTGACTTGTGAAAAGTACGTGCGCTTTTTCAGACATTTTCCTCTTTTTAAAAAAATAACTTTAATTTATTACGTTGTATTTTTGTTGACTTTATGGCTTGGTTTCCATGGAAACAAAGGCGGGCGTTTCCGGCGAATTCTCCAATGAGCTGTTCTTGGCTAGAAGCGTGATATTTGATTGGCTGTGGAGAACTTCCTCGATTCTACTCGGTTGGAGCTCGAAGCCCGCGGTTTACGAAAAGTGCGGATAGTCGAAGAGAAAAAATAGCATTAAAATCACCTTTTTTCGTTAATAAGCTGAAGATATCGTTACAGAGTTGTGCTAATGCTACGGTAGCGTCAGCTCGGAATAAAAGTCATTTTAGACCGCCCCGGCAACCCTGCTATTTCAGAGCCAAACAAGCAGGGTAGCGTTTTGTTTGTAGTGGCGGCTCTGTTAGCAGATGGCTAGTTAGCCAGGTAGCGCTGGGGAGTTAACGTTACCTTGTCAACTAGCGTCAACTGAGACTGCTTTGCTTATTAACAGCAAGGAAACACAAGCCACACAGTTTCTGTCTACGAGTTGAGGTGAGTGTTGTGTCGGACTTAATCTTCAAATCACACGCTAGTACCTGAGCAACTCAAATGTTATCAATAAAACGTTTCTCTGTAAGCTAAAACCGCTGTGAGAAGAAAGTCTATCGTCGTATGCTATACTTACAGTGCTACACTCCATTCATGTCTTTATATCGGTCAATCGCAGCTGGATAACCAACAGCAATGTCGCTGTCGACTGAGGCTCATTTTGGGGTGAGCCATAGCAGCAGAGGTAAAGGAGACACTATTTGTGTGGTGCCCGACCTCTCCTCTGATCTCCTGGAAGATGACTTCGACCTGAATAAGTCCTACCCATGTACTCAGAGGCCGCTGTACAAGAAGAACCTTCTGGCGTTGCAACGTCGTTATTATCCAGGTTCCTTGACAGGTGAGTCTAACTGATTTGGCTGTGAGGAGAGCTGATATTATTAATCGATTGACAGTTTTGATAATTGATTGTCCTTTAAGCATTCTATCAAGCAAAAGTGACCAATATTAAGATTTGCTGTTTGTCTTTGATTAAAATAAATTTACTATATTTTAGTTTCGAGCAACTTTTTGGACAAAATAAGCTTTTTAAAGATGTAACCTTTAAGGAATATTATTGGTTGCAACCCTCATTTAGAAGAGGATGAATGTGGGAGAAAGTGATGTTGAAATCTGTCTGAATTTCTTTTATACAGGTGAATGTCTGGATGGTTGCAGTTCTGTCGCAACAAGGAACTACCAAATCTCCAGCTTACATCCCGCCTCTCAAGGTTCTGCTGTCTCCCTGCCACACCCGTCCACAGTGTCAGAGACAGAAGAAAGGTTGTTCAGTCAGCTAACCTCCGGAGATTTTGACCTGTTGGGATCTCCATCTGCTCTCAACCCAAACAAAGTCATTCTTACTGTCAACCATAAAACCATGGAGGTACTGTGTGTGCACTTAATATGAGCAGTGGCAGCTGAGCAGAATTGGTCAAACAGTACTGCAACAAGAGCATACCCTGTAAATTTGTTCTTAATCTTAATTTTTCAGATTCTTTCAGCAAACGAACAGGCCTGCAAACTGTTTGAGTGCACCGCCATTGAGCTGATTGGCAAAAAGTTGTCCTGTATCTTGAAGAAAACCAGTCAGGTCTTGGAAGAAGCATTGGAAGAAGATTTTCCACTTGCGGATGGAACTGTTGCAGCTGTGTCTGGAAAAGTGGTATGAAATATGCTTACTCAAAAACTTGAAAATGAAAGTAACTATGCTTTGAACTTTGAACTATTGTTCAAGTGAAATGTCTTCAGTCTTCTTCACCACTGTTGCAAGAGCGTGTTTCGTCTGTTTAACGTGCAACTTTTTCTCAAGGTGGATGTTGTGACGACATCTGGAGACGTGCCAGTGTCAGTGTGTACCCACAGACAGTCACAAAGTGAAGAGCCCTGGCTTGTCATAATGGAAAATGTGGAGAGGGTGTCAGCCTTTCTGTCCTTTTCACAAGATGTAAGGCCATCATTATTTATCAGCCTTAGTACTGTGATTTTTCTTTTCTGTTCCTTTTTGATGCATTTTTAATAAGATTTTGGCTGTCCTGTCTTTCATTATATTGCCCTTTAACCCATTAAAGCAATTATTTGTTACACCTTTGATGTCATTTCTAGGGCAGCATCTTAAACTGTGACTTGGCATTTGCCCAGCTCCATGGATACCACCATCCCAACGAGTTAAAAGGAGCGTCTGTTAAAGAGCTAATCCCTTCTTTACAAATCCCGCTTCGCAGTAATGCATTGCCCAAAGTAAGCACACTTTACAACCAAAACTCTCCTACTCAGCTACAAAGAGAATCCCTTTCTTAAGCTTCACTTTCAGGTTTCTGTTTACCAATGTGATTCTTAGACACAATAAGAAAGTATATCCCACAGCGTTTTAAGCTCAGGGTTTTCTGTAAGTCTTACCTTTGACTTCGCTTTTCCGTCCTTCTTTTCAGATGCTGAGGGTTCAGAGAGTGTGTGGTAAAAGCAGAAGTGGTGCATCGGTCCCACTGTGTATCAAACTTCAGGGAGCAGTGGTATGCAAGAGGCCCCAACATCAAAACAGTGGGACCGGTTGCACCTGTCCAGCAGAGAGTCTTGAAAGATCAGATGCACAGGACAAGCAAACGTGCTCTCCTCTCACCTCCTCTGTGTGCATGCCAGTAAGCTCAAACCCTGAACACTGTGAGCAACCTCATGGAAAAGAAACATCCACGGGTAAGGTGTTTAAGGGATTAAGAAACACTCAATGTTTTTCTGGAGAAACTGGTGAATAATCAATAGTCTATGTTATGCTGCCCAAGCACTTTCCACATCTAACGGTATATACCTCTTATAATAAGAAAAACATATGCAAAATAGACAAGATAATGTAAACCCCAGATGGAAAAGTAATGAAAATACAGACAAACTGGCAAGCACTGATAAAAAGGGGTAGTAGAGATGAAACCAACCAACAGTAATGTAAAAGACGAATTGTCACTGTCCATTAAAACCCATGTATTTCCAAGAATTACATATTCCTTAATGGGTTGACAAAATTCTTCTTAAGCCAACACATTCAATCTGAAAACTGTATTGTCACAAAGCAAAAGTCAGGGCTGTTTTTCTTAAGCAACAGTTTGGAGATACATGATTTTTACAGTATAGCAACAGGAGGTGGCAAATACTGGGACTGCATTAAATCTAACACAACCGATATTGATCAGATGTGATACTTGCAATGGTAGTTTAGCAATGTTTAGCGGTAATGTAGTCTTTCATTAAGTGTTTTCAATATGGAAAATAATCACCACAGGGTAAAAAGACATTCTGTATTTACCTTGAAAACTTTCATTGAGTGCATTCGCATGTGCCTTAGATTGTTGGATTTGAGCCTCGTCCTGTTCTTATTATATTTGGGATATGGCCTTTACATGGTCATAGCAGTATCCAGGTTTCTGATCGTCTGCCTGCAGGTGTGTCTTGATTTCTCAGCCACTGACATGGTTCAGAAACCTGGATAAAGTGTTTACACGCCACAGTATCCTGGTTTCTGTCAGAGTACTACAGGTGGTATATCCAGGTTTCTCAGGCGGGATAAGGTCTGGAACTGGGATAAAATGTTTACATTAACAAAACATAACCATGACACTCCAAAACCCGATCATAACCAGATTACTAGTGTACATGTAAACCCACTCATATACTATAATCCAGTGGACTTGCTGTTACTAATTGTGCATTTTGAACTGTCTCGGCTCTCATAGAAATCAAAGTGGACAGCATTGTCCTCTCCCCAGGTCCTGCGCTCGAGTACTCAGGAACAGTTTGGGCGTTTGCTCCTCTGAGCGGTCTCCTCCTGCTCCACCCTGATGGTTCAATCCACAGCATCCACGACCACCTGGCTCTCAGTCTGTTTGGCTACAACAAGGACGAGCTGCTGAGAAAGGTTAGCCAACATGACCAGCTGAACAAGGCTTTTTGGATCGACGACTCTGCCAACTCTCACTTCTGTCACTGCTGCTGTGTCATCAACAGAGTGTCACTTTTCTGATGCCTGGTTTCTATCGATGGATGTCTGACTTGGACAGAAAGGCCAGCTCCTTCTCTGATTCTCAAGCAGAGGCTTGTAAACGTACAGCCTCATCCAAAATATCATGGAAACCTGGTGAGCACTTTTATGTATTTATTATAAGTACAACATGGCATTTTTTCCACAGAACACAAGGTGTGATGAGTCTGAAGCCAGAGGTTTTCAAACTGTGAGGTGTGAGCATCATCATCAGAATTAAACTCATAGTAATAGTTGTCAGTGCATCCATTGATGTATTGCAAACAGGAAATGCTAATAATTATTTTGACATAAAAAATCTGCCCAAATTGTCAAAATGTAAGCAATTAGAGTCTAAAAACAGGACTTATATATATATTTCTCTCAATCCTAGACCCTTCCTCACTGGTGGCTGGCGATATGGCCATGGTGCATCAGGCCGTCCTGGGAAGAACCTCCACAGGGAGAGGCAGGATCTTCACCGGAACCAGCAACAGGCTGGAGAAACAGGCCAGCACTTTGTCTACCCTTTCTCCTCCCGCTGTCACCTCCACACGGGTGGTTATGTAAGTTGGAATCCCTACGTCCTTGATGCCATACAATGACTCAGCGACTTCATATTCCCAAAGGACAATAAACGAATGTGATCATGTTGAAACGGCACAGAAAATGATATACCAGCAGACATTAGAATTAATCCAATACCAAATCTGTGCTTTGTATGTTAACAAATATCAGACAAAAGCTGCTGTAGCAACACCCAGACACCTAAAAGCAGCAGACTGCATGTTTATGTAATGTGTCTGCCAGTACATCTGCAAACACAACAACTCCGTGGTCAAACCTAATATGTCCTCCTTGTATCCAACCAACCAGTAAAGACGCTGAAACAAATACAAGAAACAATGTCATAGACATCAAAGCACACAGCTCATAGGCACAAGTCAAATTGGAAGATGAAGGATTTACAGTATATTAATGCTCCTCTCTTTTGCCATCTGTTGGACAAATAATGTCACAGCATGTTTGCTCAAAGAATACTGTATATTGACGTGTGTGTGTGTGTGTGTGTGTGTGTGTGTGTGTGTGTGTGTTTGTGTGTTTGTGTACATGTACATGAACAGCTATCTATCTACCAATTTGACCTGTAGACCTTGGAGTGAGGACATTTTGGCCGGTCCTCACCTGCAAACAGACCATCAAAGGCCTGTTTGTGGGTTAAGACCTGGTTTTAAGGCTGAGGGTTAGGTATATGGTACTGCTGTAGAGTAATTTTTTAAAGTGATCCCTCCAACCCAACCTGTCCTGCTAATGAAGCACCTATAAAGTGCTTGAGCAATTACCTAATATACATTATTTTTCATTTGCATTATTATTTTTCACCAAATAAATAGTACCCATTTTTTCCAGAGTGTTTCCTTTTATATCGTGATCGTTACTTTCTTATCTGACCCTGATCAGCATTACAGTAGATTCAAATCTCTTTCCTCAGGGCTGATGACACTACAGAGCTGATGGAGGAGGCAGCCCAAGTTGCTCTCTGCAGTAGCCAGTTAGACAGCGCAGATAGCACTCAGGCGCTCCTCAAGACATTTGCCTGGGTGGAACTTTCAGAAGAAGACACCTCCTCCCTGGTTCCCTCCACACCCCCACAGCATACCCAAGAACAGCAGCTCAGCAAAAAGGTTCATGAAAATGATCAACCTGCCATCAAGATTATCCCAGGTATGATGCGACTAAACTGTTGTAGTTTTTGTGTTATATTGAAAGGGGTAGTGAAACCTTATTTCCCTCAGAAAATGAACAGAACAGGCTATGTGTAAGGAGGAGTGATTTTATGTTTACAGTGAGAAATAGTGTTAATGGTCTTTCAGAAACTATTATCAAGTGTTTTGCAATGTTTGTGTTGTTTGGTTTTTGCTCTCCTCTTTAGACACTCCCACTCAGCATGGAAATGCTGTTGGCAGGGTGGGTGGCACCTCCCCTGATGTAGACAAAGACCACCGCTCATGCGCCTCTGTCCTCCAAAACTCCAGCTTTGAGGTCATCTCGCTGGAGAGCAGGTGAGGGTGGAAGTTGCAAATCAATTCATTCACTTATCAGCACCAAAATACACACCTGGCTTTAGCTATATTTGCACACAGTCACCCTATCTGATATGTAATTGTTAACACAGTCTAATATGTCAGTAACTAAGATTACAACATAAGGCGAGATTAGAACTGCTCTGCCTACTGCATCACTGCAGACTGCGACAACTGAAATTGGTGAAAACTTTCAGTAATGTGGATGTGATGCAGCCTGGGTGAGATCGGCCAGAAAACTTCAGAAATGTTCATATTTCCACAATCGAGAAGAATACCATCTGGATGTGTTTATTCCGAAAAGATCTGCCAATCTAGTGCCATCAGTTGTTGTTCTTTGTCATCAGTTTATTGAAACTCAATTCCCCAGGTCTTCCTCTGGCTTCTGTGAAAAGTTTGCCGGCCATGGTGGTTCTGATCCAGGCCAGACCGAGGACTCTGCCTCAGCACACATAGTGGACTCAGCCAGCTGTTTCCTGGACTTGAACAGCAATGGTGATCTGGTGACTCGGGCCCTGGCTGACCTCAATCTGAGCAGTAGTGTAGAGCTGATCAGCAGCAGAGGGTACAATGACGATAACCAACACTCCATGACATCCTGCGATACAGCTGAGCTCCTGCGTACACCCTCTCCATGCGTCTTAGGGTCTGACCAGGAAGCAGAACCTGTTGAGACTGGGAATGCTGGTGTAGAGGCGAGAGGCGGCTCAAGTGACGAGCAAAAGGAAAAAGACGAGGCAGAGCAGGATCAGTGGGCAGCCATCTCTTCAATTCATAAAGAAAAGAGCCAAGGCCTCTGCACACAGATGAATGATGGGATTCAGTCAGTGACAGACATTCCTGCCACATCTACTCCTAAGAAGCAGAAGGTGAATGGACACACACTGTCCTCAGACAGCACACAGATACTGGAGGGGCGATATGAAAGAAGCGCGTACCACAGAGATGGCACGAGAGTAGGTTGGTACGACTACAACTCTTAATCTGTTCCCTTTGAAAAACAATGCACAGACTGTGTTGCACTGAGCAAAAAGACTTTAACCAGTATGTTACTTTGTCTCCAGATGTGCAGTGTGATGTGTGCAAAGCTCACCTCTCTGATGGGAGCTTCATGTTCTGCGTGTGGATTAGTAGGCTTGGTCAGCAGGGGACACTCTTTCAAACAGATCAATCTATGTACGACCAATCAGGAGCCAGCCTGGGAGAGGTCAGTGGCAGTAAAGATACTAAAACATATGTTGAGTAATTAGTTTGAGTAGTTTTTTTTTAAGCTTCTTAAATGTGAATATTTTCTAGTTTCTTTACTCCTTTGACAGTTTACTTGATATCTTTTGGTTGTGGATAAAACACAACATTTGAGGACATCATCTTTCTAACATTTTACAGACCAAACAACTAATCAGTTAATCAAGGAAATGATCAGCAGATTGATTGACTGGGAAAATAATTGTTAGTTGCAGGCCTACTTTCAACTCATCATACTCCTTTCCTCCCCTTAGAGGATTGGTGAGGCCAGTCAAGGGGAGGCATTACGCTCCACCATGGACCTGGAGCAGTCTCGAGCCTGTGACGGCCAGTTTGAAGAAGAATACCAGCCTCTTAAAGCTGTGGGTAAAGGAGCCTTCGGTTTTGTCTGGAAGGCAAAAAGGCGCTGTGATGGACAAGAAGTGAGAACACGATTTCATTCACGCGGAAACGCATTCTGTTCATGTATATACAATATGCAGCGATTTCTGCTAGTTGCTGTTTGAAAGTTTTTCAAGTGTAATATGATTGTTGTGATAACAGGGTTTTTTTTTAACTTTGCAGGTGGTTGTGAAGTTCATTAGCAAGGCCAGGATTGTGAGTGACTGCTGGGTAGATGACCCCATGCTGGGACGAGTCAGCCAGGAGATTGCCATACTGACACGAGTGCAGCACCACAACATAGTCAGGGTAACTGGATTGTCACATCTGAGCCTGTAAGACACAAGGTTGTAAAAACCTTCATTTCCTAGAAAAGATAGTTTGCTCATCCTATATATGTGTGTGTGTGTGTGTGTGTGTGTGTGTGTGTGTGTGTGTGTGTATGTGTGTGTATGTGTGTGTGTGTGTGTGTGTGTGTGTGTGTGTATGTCGTCAGGTGCTGGAGGTGTTTGAGAATGGGAGTTACTTCCAGATGGTGATGGAGAAACATGGTGACGGCTTGGATCTTTTTGAGTTCATAGACATGCAGCCAAGGCTGGATGAACCCCTGGCCAGCTACATCTTTAGACAGGTATGTGCCTGCAGTGCAGAGCCGAGAAAACACATGTAACAGGAGAAGGGGCTCTGCGATGTGAAGTGTTCGTTTGCTGAAATGGAGGTTCTGTCTCTTCCCAGCTGGTGGCTGCCGTCTTCTATCTGAGGACTAAGAACATCCTTCACAGGGACATAAAAGATGAGAACATCATCATCGACAAGTGTTTCCACATTCGCCTGATAGACTTCGGCTCTGCTGCCTTGATGGCTCCCAGAAAGCTCTTCTACAATTTCTGTGGCACACTGGAGTACTGCTCACCAGAGGTGCTTCAGGGAAATCCGTACGTACCTGAGAATGAGTGTTATTTGTTCCTTTTGATTTCACAACAAATAGTACATTTTACAACACTGTTCTTTTTAGGGATTAGGTCAAAGGGGAATAACTGCCCTTGTGTTTACAAAACTCAATCAAAGCATCTTACACCAGAATCTAGGTTAGAGCACTGGTCTCCAGTATAACTTTTACGACCCATTAGCCTTTACAATGAACAATTGAATTATATGTAGCCTCAAGGACAAGCCAATCATAAAGTTAGAAACACCATACACACGTAGTAAAGTAACTGATAAATAAATGTTGCCATGCTTTGCTTATTGTCCTGATTAAAATCATTTTGATTAGCATGTGTCTCCTTGTTGGGCTTCTGTTGCAGCTATGAGGGTCCAGAACTGGAGATGTGGTCTCTTGGTGTGTTGCTCTACACTCTGCTATTCAGTGAGAACCCTTTCTGTGGTGTGGGGGAGATCCTGGAGGCCAAACTGAAGCCCCCATTCCCCCTCTCTCACGGTATGCTGCTGTCCTTTGCTGCTAGCTGCAAATACTTTTCATTAACTGTCAGAGAAAAACATTTGTTTCCAAAAACATTGTTTACAAGTCGATGCTGAAGTTGTCTCCCTGTACGCTCTCAGACCTGCATGGTGTGTTATGTGGGCTGCTGCACCCTGACCCTGCTCAGAGAATGACTCTGGACCAGCTGCTGCTGAAGCCCTGGATCAGCCAGGCCATTACCCTGGCAGAGTACAGCTGGACAGAGGTGGTCCCCACAACTCAGAGCCACTGTGAGTACTAACTAAGGTTAGACTGATAATGGCGAGACATGATTTCCACTTCAGATAGACCTGTCATTCAATAGCACTTTTTTGTACATTTGTCTGTAAATTAATCTCTTTTCATGCAAATTAAGATGGGAAATTTATCCAACCTGCTCCCACTTGATAATGACTGCTGGCTATAGCTGATGTTATTGAACTGGTCTTCAAAAAAAAACCACTGTCTGACTTTAAAGTAGTAGGAAATGGCACCTGGCTGCACTTGTTTTGTTCCTTTTTCTTTTAGAGCTTCTGAAATACACAGAAGTCATTAGTGGATATTTTGTAGTGCTACTTCTTTCTTTGTGTGGAAGTTACCACAGAGAATCTGTATAATCTGTAGTCTCAGACATGCAAATTAAAGATGGTGACAGAGTCGAGCTCATGCACTCAGGACCCGCTCTTCTTTGAACAGGCTCACCACAGTACCAGGAGTCAAGTCCTCAAGTGTACGTCAGGCAAGGTTTGTTCCCGGATCAGCATGATGAGACTCTTCCTACTGATGAGGAGGAGGAAGATGAGGATGACAGGTTGTCAATGGTGGCCTTGGAAACAGAGCTTCAGAAGTACCTCTGTGAGGATTAAAGACTGAATTTCAAGGGAGTCGAGCCCAAACATCCCTCCAACATTTAATCTGTAGCAGTGCAAAGAGGACTTGAAGTGCAAAATAAGAAAAGGCATTAATCAAACACTACTGTCTGTTTGCCTTGACGAAGTATACACAGCCTGCCACCAAGTGTAATGCTTATCATTGTCAAACTGTTTTGTATTTGATCTATATATTATTTATTCTTTGGATTTAGGGAAAAGTTGAACCATTCAACACAAAATAATGGTTCACGGACATCCAGCCTTGCCACCAAAAACCACAACCTCAGAGAAATCACACAGATTTTAGTTTGAACTTGATGATTTACGCAGCTTTTGTGCTTTTGTCTTTTTCTATCTTCATGATTTCAGTCTTGAATTTTTTAATTAAAAAATGTAAGTATATTTACAATATTTTAGCTATTTATTTTACACAATAAATATTTTACCACAAGCATTTCCTTCATGGTTTTCAGTGTAATGATTGGTCATTGATCATCTGAACTGTAGGAATTTTTTGTTTGTCATGCAAACTTTGTAACTTTTACATTTATTTGTATTGTTTATTTGCTATGCAACCAGTAAAGAGAAAATCATCAATGGCAGAGCAGTAATATTTTTCACATTGCAGTTTCTAATAAGGTGATGTACCAAGTTGCACCAGCTGCTCAAACAGCTTTAAATTGATTTCACTTGTCAGAAATCTAGAGGGAAAACCTTCTGTTGCTTATAGCGTATATCAGCTTAAGTTAAAATGCTTCATCAGTAATATTCCACAATAGACATTAGAAATTATGTTCACATATAAATGATAAGATTGATATGTAGAATAAGCATTTCTGTGTTTCTCAGGTCTTCGTAACAATATCAGTTTTGACTTAAAAGAGCAATGAGATGCAGAATTATCTTTTGCTGAATAAAACACTCAAATACTACAACACAACCCATCTCAATCTGTTCATTCATTCTTGTCACTTTACTCACAAATCTCAATGTGCATCAAGTCATCTGTCAGACCAACAGCAATCTGGTTTTTAGGCCATCTTTGAAAACACTGACATAAAAACGTCCCTTTTCCTCTTCAGTAGAAACCATCATTATCCGTAGAAAGAGGACAATAAAATGGATTTCCTTCACTCCTGTTGTTTGCCCGCTTAGTGCATTTACATTTCGCCAAGCAAGCAGAACATAGCGGAACCTTTGTCCTCTACACGCTGTTGAAGCTGAAACACGGAAGTATATGTGCGACGGACAAGCATGGGTACCCGAGTTGCTGCACGCCAGGTGAATCAGAATGCAACAAAACATGACAATTTTAACATTCCTTCACCTCAATTTTAAATTAATAGTTAGTAAAACGTTTAATTTAATGAACCAAATACCTCGAACATATCGTAGAAACAGCTTAGAGCCAAACAGACCACAAACTTCTGCTATAACCTTCATGTTTGCTAATTTAGGCTAGTATCGCAGCTTGTTTATTAGCATATCTTCTGCTAATCTGTAACAATTCACAATAACCATCGTCCTGTTCTGACTGCTCACGATAACTCAACAGCAGGAATTAAACCTGGGACATAACCGCTGTCTTTTTTTTTTTTTTTTTTTACAAGCGTGTTATTTTTCCCTCAGGTTCTTCAGTGGGTTGTAACAAACGCCACCTCCTCTGTATTCAGTCCTCTTCAGTTTGGGAGATGCCACCTCCAGCCTCTGTGCATCGGGTGCCGATCAATGTGTTCTTCTACCAGCCAGAGTACTCTGCATTCAACACATCACAGCCATGAACTCAGTCGTCTGTCCGGGACGCCTGACACAGGGCTGTCCGTGTGCTCTTTGGTGGAAATGGGATTTACAGACACCCAGGCTGAGCAGATCTATGAGGACGTATCCAAAATCAGAGGAGGAAGCGCTGCCACACATGCTCTATCAACTCTCACAGCTCTGTTTGTCTTGGGCCTGAATCCTTCCAGTGTGCTGAAACTGCTGAACAAGTGTCCTGAACTTTACACTGTCAAGGAATCGCAGATTCAGCAGCGCATAGCCAACCTGCGGAAACTAGGTTTAGGTGAAGGTGAGATCATATTTGTACAGCACCGTTGATCCTAATACTGTTGATGCATCAGTTTAGGTGGAAGGACTTGCCCAGTATGATTATCTAACCATTGTTTTCCCTTACATCCCCCTTCAGGCAGTCTTCAGAGAGTGGTGGCCCATTACCCCCAGATCCTGACTGTGCCTGTGAAGACCATAAAAAACACAGTGCTGTTCCTCCGGGAGAAGTGCCTGTTTACCGTCCAGCAGGTCACAGACATCCTCAGAGAAAGTCCGGCCATAGTGGTGGAAAACATGGGTCAGCTGGAGTACAAGTTTCAGGTCAGCATGTAAACCCAACGGGAGAGAAATGAGACTGGAAAGACTGAGTTACAGACTTACCAGTGACATAGCAAGAAATTTTAAATTAGACAGTTAATAGTATGTCTGTGATCTGTTACTCAGACAAAACAAGTAACTTGGCGACATAACCTTGGGCTCCGGAAAATGGAGAATTTTTTCATTGATTTTTTTTTTTTTTTTTGCCATTTTCAGAGTAGATTTTTGACTGCTAACTCAAAGTCAAATGGGAAATGATCATTTGTTTCAGGCCTTGTTGAAATACATGGAAGTTAAGCACAGTTGAATTAAATTTTCTATTTGGAGACAGGCAGCTGTTCCCATGGTCCACTGCAGATTTACTGACTTCCTCAAAACTTGATCAAATATCATATCAGATGTCATCATAGTTGTAAAAGACAATGCCCTTGCAGAGAGTTTCCTGCTCACTCAGGCTGTACCCAGCTCAAACTACAGACTGACTGCATACAGACAATTCAGACAAATGTCTTATAGGATAAAATAGTGATGACATTTTTTCTCCGAAAGGTCCAACATCAACTTCACTGTGACATCATAATCTTCAGCAAAAACACTTTTCAGGCCATTATTCAACACCATAACTTCAATACTGAATTGGTGACACTTGCCTTGGGTGCCCACCTTGAAACTGTGGTGATTGTATAGATCTGCTGTGATTGGTATACAAGAAATCAACAATTGGAATTGGCTCACTGCTGTAGTACTCCCTCTGGTGGCCATCATTGAACTCCACACCTCTTGGACACCAGTGCCTGCGAATGAGTCACAGTGATGTTATTAAGTGGTGTATGATTTTGAAATGACATTTCAGGTTTTGTGTTACTTTTAACCTGGGAACTGATCTTTTAGCCATTAATTATCTGATATATGTCATAAAGCTCAATATTGAGCTATTTATAGTATCTTTTTCTTGTTATTTGGGGTTATTTTTCAGTGCTTTTTGTCAGCCCAAACTGATCATTGTCTGTTGTTTGTAACAGTGTGCATTAACTCACCCCTCCACAGTACATCTACTTCCGAATGGGCGTCAAACAGGCAGAGATGGTGAAGTCCAGGTTGTTCCGTTTCACTCTGGATGAGGTGCGCCAGCGACACTGTTTTCTGGAGCGCAGAGGTCTGTATCAGACGCCAGACAAGAAAGGACAGACGAGCATCGTCAACCCCAAACTGGACAGCATCCTCAACATCAACCAGGAAACCTTCCTCACAGAAGTTGCCCAGGCGTCAGAGGAGGAGTATGATGTATTTAAGAGACTGATGACTAGAGAATGGCAGGAAGAGGAGCAGGGCAGCATTGAAGCTGATAGTGATGAGGATGATGAGGATGCGGAAGAGGAGGATGAAGAAGATGAGGAGACTGGAGGAAAAAGTGGATACAGGAAGAGGAGGAAGAAATGACAGTGACAGAGTGACTGAGAGAACTAATTTAAAGATGAAACTACATGATAAGAGAAAATGACATATATGATGGTAACCAATAAAAAGTTTCCTTTTAACTGTTGAACTGAGGGTCGTCATTCAGTGCGACAGACGATTCTCATCTCAAACACACACGGAAACATGATGTTGTGGTTATTGTTATGTAGCTAATCAATTTAATCTTGATGCTTTTCAAGTGAGTTCTTACAAGCAAATCTTGGGTAGAAAACTGTGAAAAAAGCAACAGCATGAGGAGCAGCGAAGTGGATGAACGCTCCACCCCGTTACTATGTGACGACCAAGTGCCTGTAGCTTTCGCTGTCCCTGTATTATCTGTGTGAGTCAACAAAGAGCGCATCAGATAAGACCAGTGGATGAGATGAGTTGTACAAAACACCCATTGATTTATAGAAGCCTCGAGTCTAATGGATGTTCCACACAGACAGGTTTTTCTATTTCGGACATCAGGTAAGAAAATGTACCTTTGGTCAATCAATGAATTGTTAGTTGGAGTGTTAGCACAAAGATTGAACTGAAGCAAGTGACTTTCTGTTTTCGTCTCAGGTGTTTAAGTATTTATAAGCATTTTGTTGCGGCGTCACAGCTTAATTGTCATGTTTGTATGACTCCCTGTGAAGCTGAGTTTTATCTGCTGCACTTGAAAGTGAAGGCAGATTTGTTTATATTGAAATTTACAAAATGATCGTTTCCTACAAATTGCAACTAAAGTCAGTGGTAAAGCTTGTTATGCAATGTTTATTTTCTATTCTTACATTGAGTCAATGATTTACAACTTCAGCTTTGCATTTGCAACTTCATTTGCATTTATTTTTATTTGCAACAGCCAAATTTTTATTTGCAACAGCCAAATGTTCAAGTCCATTTCTATATGGCCTTCATATTTGAATGATCTGGGCATTTGTGTTGTTCTCATTCACAGGAAGCTGCTGGAGGAAGTAGTCTACACACCATAAAACACACCTTAGTCAGAGTGTCTGTGTCTCCATTGGACAAAATGGTGTCATCGGTACTGATTGTAAACCTCACGCAGGACTGGGTGGACAGTCTGCAGAGGTGGCATCTCGATTTTTTTTTCATCCCTACCACAGTCGTCACTCTGGCCACCCTGCTAGCCAACCCCGTTCTCGTGACGTGTATTTTTCTGTCCCGTGCCTTGCGTCAGGAGACACGTTACCTGCTGGTGGCCAACACCCTGACAGCAGACATGCTCTTCCTCATCCTAAACCTGGCTATGCTGATCTGTAACACTGTGAGAATTCACATCCCGTGGCTGGTTTGTGAGCTGATCACAGCTGTCACTGTCACCACCTGCTGCAGCGCCATCCTCACTGTCACCCTCATGGTGGTGGACACCTACGCCGCGGTTCGCTGGCCTCTCCGTTACCATGACATTCTCCCACCTGCCCGCACCCACTGCATACTGGTTGGGGTGTGGGTGCTGGCAGCCCTCTACCCTTTCACCCTGATGATCATGATGGAGGTGGAGAGGGGAAACACCAACGAAAAGGTGGCTGTGTGTCTGGTCCTCATCTCCCTCGGCTTCATTCAGCTCAAGCACATGATAGGGATCTACATCTACTTCTTCGTAGCAGCAGTCATCTGTGCTTTACTCATTTTTTACTGCTACATTCGGCTCTACATGGTAACAAGGACCCAGGGAATCTGGCAGAGCCGCTACTCCAGGGCCCGGGTCACGCTGCTGGCTCACGGGGTTCTGCTGCTGCTCTACTTCACCCCTTGCTTTGTCTTCGCCCTGGAGCTCTTCCTGTTCCATCGGAAGGACATAAGTCAAGACATTCGTGTGTGGATCAACACAATCAATATGTGTGTGTTCATGCTGCTGCCCAGGGTGTTCGCTCCGTACCTGTATGGGCTGAGGTACAGGGAGATCTCTGTCACTCTGATGCAGCTGCTGCACCAGCACAGGAGGCTCAACTCACAGATCACAGTTTCATAAAGACACTCCTGAACTGGCTATTTTTCATATTTATTACATTTCTCCAATGGAAAGACTTGTGATTTACATATTTGAAACATTTCCTGAGTCGTTCTCCAACAAATGAAAGCGAAGCTACAAGGGCGGTAGCCAGCATTTTAGAAATACTGAGATCATGAGTCCCCAGGGCAGCCCCACCACCTTACTTTGTTTTTTCCACTAACCACCAAAAGAGTCTATTTTTCACATTTTGTTTCTTCATTTCAAATATGTTTTTGTTTGTTGTCCAATTCAGTTTCAGTTTTTAATTCTGGTAGAGAAGCACTAAAATTCCTTCATTTTATGTTTTTTTTTTCTTTTTAGCTTACAGCAGTCATATTTAGGAATAATGACTCTGAAAGACCATGTGTAATTTATGTGCAAGTACACAACATAAACTCCTCTTCAGTTCATTAAATCCCCCAAATTCTCAGAGACAATGCTGGACAGGTCTTCTGTGTTCTCATTGGCTGCTGGCCTGTGTTTGCTTCACTTGCTCTTTGTGTGAGTTTAAAGCACTTAATTGTCTTGCTAAGCTTGCATGTTTTGTAGATAATTGCTACCTTGTAGATTTCTTTTCTAGGTCATAAGAGCCCTTTTACCACCGTGTGGTTCCAAATGAGAATATGCTGAATTCCTTTGCTTTCCCATCTATGTCTCAAAGTTGAGGCATCATTAATCCCACATTTTTTACAATAAACTGTACAACCCATATATGTATTTTATCATCATTATGTAATCTAAAAGCTGTGTTAAAACTCGACATTCAGTTTTATGACCATAGCTACAAAGCACTTAACTCCATTTGCCCTGAAAGCCATGTTTGTCTAAAGCTAGATGTCCAAGGAGATCATTAACAAATGACTTAGTGGCTTTGAAATTTAAGGCACTGGAGGAGAGAAAAATAGAGCCTACCCTCCATTTAGAAGGTGTGGTGGATAGTGATGAGTCAGACATCCTGGCTGCAGGGACTTCTTTCTGTCTCTGCTGCGTGCCATCTGTAACTGGTACAACAACTCAACAGCAGAGGGACACGTTGTCTATCCGTTGGGCTGCGTCACTGCTATCCCCTGCAGCAAATGTAGGTGTGTTTGCTTGGTATCAGTAAGCCACTGGGCCTTTGTCCCTTCGCACATGCTCTAAACATAAGCTCCAGGTGCTCACTTTCTACATCTGCAGGTGGATTAGATTGGCACACAGATCACATTTGTTATTGCTTGCCATTTTTGTATCAGTTTCCACGGTGCTGTAGTTGCACTCCTCTAATGATTTCTGATTCATTTCTGTACTGACTGATTTACCTGTTTTCCATGAACATATTTGCTCTCGGCAGTGATGCTTATCCTATTAATCTTCCTGATGGTGCTCTCTGATTACATGGTTTTGTTCTGGTGAACTCGTACATCAGGTGCCTGGAGGTCAAAAAAAAAACAAAAACAAAAAAACTTCCTTGTGCAGAACATTTGACTTGTTCCAAGCCTGAGCCCATTCCGTGCATTTCCCGAAGTTGGTCATTGAGTTGCTGTTGTGTTGCCATGTGTCTCAACTTGCGGATGTTCCAGATAGTGTGTATTAGTCGTTAGCTTGCCCTTACACTGTACCTGTATGACTTCAAGGATATAGACCTGTGACTGACTGACAATGTGTGTACAATAGTGGCATGCAGAAGGAGAAAGACAGCATTGTGTGTGCATGTGCACAGACAAGAGACAAAAGAAAATAATGTCAGTGGAGGACATGATCTGACTGTCAGTAAGAACAGCTTTTCATCAACTTCACAGAGGGATATTAGAGCAGAGCGTCAGTGACTAAACCCTTCATTACAAAGACAAATGCACATTTAAGAAGCGGTGCAAAAACCACTGGCACTGGTCTACAGAGATGTGTAAAATAGCGATATGGTTAGAGGAGTCACCCTTCACCATATTGTCAAGTGGGCGAGTGCATGTGTAGCATACACCATGAGAACAGTACAGGCCTGAGTGCTTGACCCCTGAAGTGAAGGGATCTGGTGGCTCTGTTATGTTGTGAGGGGCATTTTTGCTGGAATGATTTGGGTCCACTCATCCTCTTAGAAAGAAAGGTAACTGTAAATCAGTACAAAGTTGTTCTGGATGATTATCTTTATCCTATATCGAAACACCTCTCTCCTGGTAGGAGTGGTGTCCTCCAAGATGATGATTCCTCTGTCCATATGACCCAAAGGGTCACTGAATGCTTTCATGAGTATAAATGAGTCATCCGATCTCAACCTAAATGAACACCTATGAGAAATTATATATATATATATATATATACACACACACATACACATACATACATACATACATACACACACACACACACATACACATACATACATATATTGCACTGACACACACGTATGGTGTGTGTCTCCCCAGTACTACGCATGTGGTTGAAAACATTGTAGAGAGGTTCATTGATGACACCGTGGAAGCATTCGTGGAACTCTACGTGAAGTTCTCAGAAATATTTTGCAACTGAGTGAAAAAGTTGTGACATCCTTTGTTCCGACTAAGCGCCTCCTTCCTCCTCACCTGAAAAAAAGCGGAGCATGCTGCGTTTCATCCTGGTTTCACGTGTCCATTAGATCACATTACGGCTATATTATGTTCGACACACATGCCTTCTGTGTTTGTTTGCCATTGTGTGAGCTAAATATGTCAACTCTGTACATAAGGCCGATATTCTGTACATTTCGTAAGTGTATAATTACGTTACTCTGCCCCATTGACGGTTAACACTGGCTTGCTTACAATCCTCTACACGCTGAAACAAGTAATGTCATAAAACTGCTGTTGTTCTGCTTGTATTGCTCAACCTGTTGTCTCGTCTTGTTCGGAACTTTTTCTCCACTAAAAGTTGAGTTTGTTTGCAAACAAAGGACAGCCACGTGGAGAACTAGAGGCGCCTGGGAAGTGTCGTCTCTCATCGAACAAGAAATAAAAGACCGTACGTTCATTTGAACTCAATTACCCGTGATGCACCGGGAGCAGCAGCTGAGTGGGCGCAGTGGGCTGTTTTTTTTTTCTCCTGACAAGTATATATTGGTTTTGTGTTTACTGTTAGCTAGTTAGAGCTCTTTGTTTTTGTCATCACCTGAAAATCAAAATGTCCCCGCGATGTAACATCTTACATCGTTTGCCATAACTATTCGAGGGCGGATATTTTAAAATACACTGAGAAACTTTTTTTGGATACAGATTAATTTTCTCCATATTTTTTTCTTCTCCCTCCACTTGCAACTGAAGAGGAAACTTGATCTGGAGACCTCTGCACAAGGTAAACAACTTCTAGCTAGCTATAACCAATTATGTTGTTCACGTTTATGAGGTCTTAGTTGAATTATTTCTTACTTTCCGTTTAAATTTGTGACAATATGTTGAGCAAAGCAACGGAAAGAACTGTTGTTTTAAGTATGTTGTCATGGGCTAACGGTCGGCACGAGGCAAGTCTCCTTTGTCCGATAACCCGACGCACGCACTGTTTTCTGCCTGTTTAGCTACCAGCGTCATATATATGCATAAATTTAGCTTGATTTTATTTAGCACTTAAATAATGGAGGAGAAAATATATATCTCAACACTTCAATGTTTTTTAGAAATGCAAAAAACAAGAACTGATGGGTGTATCATTTTATTATATGCCTCTGTCGATTTCAGTGTTACTTTATTTCACCTGGATAACAACAAACAATAACATAACACATTAAAATCTGCTTCTTATTTCGTTTTATGTTATTCGTTGTATTTTATATTATTGTCATTTATTCCTCCTCGGTAGATATTAGTCACTAAGTTATTCTTTGAGGCGTCAGACACCTCTGGATAAACCTGTCCTCTTGTCTATATGACTTCAAGGAGGTGCTGCTGACTGCAAATAACGCACGTGAATAGGTTGAGTCTGCCGAGCGAGTTTAAAAATAGTCTGAGATAAATGACCTCACAGGAGCAAAGACCAGACCTGCTGCCAACAAATGCAGTATGGCCAAAGATAAGAGAGTGTATGAGTCTCCTATAGAGTCTATAATGTTTTCAGTAAATATCTTCAAGAACTTGAATGTTGGCTGTCCTAAGTACACACACAGGCTTTGTACATGTGAACAAAGAAGAATTCATGGAGCACCTTGGTTGTTTCCTGTAAGCACACTTTTACTCATAGAGACTTCAGCCTTAACTAAAATCTAACATGACTCAAGGTCATCAATAGCACTGACTTTGGATTTGTTCACCAAACATTGATTACGTCCGGTGGTATCCCTGCCCCCACTCTCGTTCAAAACAAACCTGACTGACATGTAGGTCGGCCTACCAGCCGTTGCTCAACCTTTCTCCTGCCTGTGTCTCTTTGTCGTCTTCAGTCTCACGCAGTTAATTGTGCTGCAGGGCACAACTGTTTCACAGTAGCAATAAGCTGGAGGAACTGTTTCGGAGATTTGTGTGCAGCTCACATTTCATTCCTTGAAACTACTTTTTTTACGTGGTGATCTAAGACATTTTAACACTCCCCCACGGGCTCCAGAAAACTGTAAGTGGGAGTCACATGTTTTCACTACACATGTTCTGTGGTGACTGGTCTCAATTTCTACAACAGTGATCCAATTAGGTTGCTATTTATGAATTCATGACTTTTTCCTACCTACCCCCCTTACCACATCTGATAGGATGCCATGATATCAGTGTATATTATAATCAAATGTTCCTGTAAGAGTACCATACTGCCTGCTCTCCATCCTCAGGTTCTTTTAAACTTTAGAGAAGGTCTACATTGAAGGTGGCCGCCATGGTGTTGATTCTTGGCAGAAGGATGAACAGAGAAGACTCTGGGATCAGAGACTCACCAGCTGTCAAACGCAAGGTGCTGTTAACAACCAAACATTTTCTGTGTTTTCTATCCAACATCTTTTGTCTCAAACAATTTAAGTTTTAATTTTTACAAATCTTCATACATGTTGTTGTCTCCTAAGGTGTTTGAGGTTGACTCCAAAACTTTAGCCTGCCAGGATGTCTTGGATTTCTGTTCTGGCTCATCCCACTCAGAGGGCATCCTGCAGGTCTTCAATGAGTTTCGCGACTGTCGCCTGTTCACTGATGTTGTGATCAGCGTGCAGGGCCGCGAGTTCCCCTGCCATCGCGCTGTGCTCTCTGCCTGCTCTTCCTACTTCAGAGCCATGTTCTGCAACGATCACAGAGAGAGCCGCGAGATGTTGGTTGAGATCAATGGCATCCTGGCTGAGGCGATGGACTCCTTCCTCGCCTATGTTTACACCGGCCGCGCCAAGATCACCACAGAGAATGTCCAGTTCCTTTTTGAGACCTCCAGCCTCTTCCAGATCTCCACACTGCGTGATGCCTGTGCAAAGTTCCTGGAGGACCAGCTGGACCCATGCAACTGCCTGGGCATCCAGCGCTTCGCAGATGCCCATTCCCTGAAGCAGCTCGCCAGCCGCTGCCGCAGCTACGCCCTGGCCAACTTCTCAGAAGTGGCTCAGCATGAGGAGTTCCTCGACTTGCGCAGGGAAGAGCTGGAAGAGTACATTGGCAGTGATGAGCTGGCCATCGGTAAGGAAGAGGTGGTGTTTGAAGCGGTGATGCGATGGGTGTACAACAATGTGGAGCACAGAAGGCCAATGCTGAAGGCCCTTCTGCACCATGTACGCCTGCCCCTTCTGCACCCCAACTACTTTGTCCAGACGGTGGAGGGAGATCAGCTCATCCAGAATGCTCCAGAGTGCTACCAGCTTCTCCACGAGGCCAGGCGCTACCATGTGCTTGGAAATGAAATGATGTCACCCAGAACTCGGCCACGCAGGTAACTAAAAATGTCGATTTACTAGCTATGAGGAAGGGGACAGATAATCTAACCTAGATGTTATCCACAAAAGAAGACACAGACATTAGTCATCAGTCAGTTTATCCTGTCACAACATTTTGGCTTGTAGAAGTCGTATGACTCATTGAACTCATTAAATGCATATAGTGTATACCATGCTGAAGTCACATGGTTCACCAGTTCTTTGTACCAGTGCGATGACAGAGGCCAGAGTGAGTTAAGAAAACATGTCTTTTTAAGCAGTAAGTCCATCTGATTTTTTTATCCCACATTGTATGGCCGGAGGTTACAACCTGCACATGAACTTGATGCTCCTGGCATTGTTGTTGTTGCGTCTGTGTGTTTGTGTGTGTGTGCGTGAGAGAGAGAGCGAGAGAGAGAGACAGGGAGTGTTATTGTGCTGAACAGACAAACGTGTGATTGACTGAGCCATGTTTTGTAACCCTGTTTTGAAATGGAAATGATAATGAGGGAGGCAGGGCATGTTGGTGCACAGACTGGTTGGCTGGCAAGAAAAAAAAACGATGATGTGGTGCAAGAAACAGGCAATCATGAAGTGTTGAGTCTTGTTATCATACCAGCAGTGTAACTCACCTTGCTCATGTGTTTTGGTGTTTTGGTTCTGAGTGTTCCCACCTGTTCACTTCACACCTATTAACCAAATGGTGTCTTATTTCTGGTGATTTTTAATGAATTTATTTTTTTGTGAAGAGTGTTCAGTTGGATGTAGTGTATGATAAAAGACAAAGGCTGGCCCTGACTGAAACCTTGTGAATGAGATACCAAACAGACCATATGGTAGCCAGGTGTACAACCAACAACAGTGCAGCTGCCTTTGTGTTTGCCCTGCTGTAAGGGTTAAAGTGCCGGTGAGTCAGTTTTTAAGGCTGCAGTGCATATCTCAAGTGTATTTTGTCAGTATCCAGGCAGATCTGTTAGATCAGTGAGCCAATCGTGCAGTGAGTCTCTGGACTGTTGGCTTCATTTGCCCTGAGGGCAAATCCTCTTCTGCTGAAAACAGATGCCTGGTTCTCCCTTTTCTATGCCTACAGCGGTGTTCCTATTCTCTCTGGAAGCCTTTAGAATCTAATTATCACATGCACAGGCACACACACACTAAGCTAAACCACTCCTGGGCTACGTGTCTCTCAGATGTATATAAGCCTGTTAAACCACCAGAACTTCCTACCTGTGTCTGACCTACACTCTCTGACATACTAAGTAACACACAGCGAAATGTTGGGGAAAGTGCAAAGGAACATACTTTAGTGTCACATTTGTACAGACAGTGGTATCTAGAAGATACTGAATTTTTAATCCAGATAAACCTCTGGTAGACTTTATGCGGCATCAGTCTTTTTTGAATGGTACAATAAGAAAAGAAGCTGTTATTAATTAGCTCCCCAGTAGGAAATGCGGTCACATCCACGGCATGTGTCGAACAGCCAACAATCGGAAAGCTTTGTGATCATGGAAATTCAGCCCCAAGTGTGTTTTTGTTGTACCCTAGATTGATAACTTCATTGTAAGCTGAACTTTACCTTTAAGATAAGCAAAGATGTTCCTGTGGAAATCACCACTCTCTTCATGCCCTGGCACAAATGTCAACCTTCTGTAATTAGAAATCCCTCCAAGTTTTGGCATGTGCTTTTATGTCTTCATTCCCCTGGTGTAGGCCTACAGATATATAGCATTTTAATGAGCTACCATGTCTGTAATTTCAACATGTTCCTGTTGCATTTGTGTTTCTATGAATGTGTTGTTATTCCTCCTCCATCTCTAAATATTCCATGTCCTTCCCCTTGTCTAACCTTGCCTGCTTCCCTCTGTGCAGGTCGACTGGCTACTCTGAGGTGATTGTGGTGGTGGGGGGTTGTGAGAGAGTTGGGGGCTTCAACCTGCCCTACACTGAATGTTATGATCCAGTCACAGGAGAGTGGAGATCACTGGCCAAACTACCTGAGTTCACCAAGTCAGAGTATGCTGTCTGCGCCCTCCGCAATGACATTCTGGTGTCAGGTAAGACGCCGCTGCTTTTCCTTCAAACAGTTCAATAGCATGGTCCCATCAAGGCTTGAAATGAACGCCAGCCATAAAATTCTAAATATTGATATATTTTTCCAAAGTGTGCTGAAGCCACCATTTTGCAGCATGTTGTCCTTTGTTTGTCCTTTTCCAAAAGTTGTTGTTAGAAAGTCTATTTCTGTCAATAAGTGTAAGATTGTGTCATACCTCAAAAGAAAAAACTCTAGTACACACTTAAGGGACATGGTCAGTGTCTGCCCATGCATGGCTTGCCATCTGATCCCCCAGTGGAGTGGCAGGAAAGGCCATGGTAGCTGTTTGCCCTGTGTTATTTTTACAGCCTGCTGTAGTTGAAGGAAAATATGAGAGCAACATCTGGATGCACACTCCAGGCTTAGAGCAGGGAGAGGCCTTCATTGGCCAGCTCAGTCCTCTCTTCCTGTTAGCCAATCATCAGGGTCACCACCTCTTACATCGGTTCAGCAGCTTTCTAGGATCTCCTTTATGCAGCAGTCTAACATCCCTGATTTTAGACTACACCAATAGGTTGTGATGTGATTGGCTTAAAATAAACTTAAAACTGATATATTATATCTGCCATTACCACCTAGCAAGGCTGCTGCATTTTTGGGACATAGCATTGGCCAAATGTGTTGTAAGCCTCCTCTGGTGGAAAAAAAAAATCTAGTTTAAACAAGTCATTAGTATTAAATCATTCATCTTAACTGATGAGGTCTGGGTGAAGGTAGTTTCTGAAGATAAAAACATTGATGTCAAGACGTGCAACGAGTGCAAGATGCAGTTCTGTATGGGTGTTGTACTGAGGGCATTGAGGATAAGAGGTTTTTTTTTTTTTTTTTTGCAAAGTTGTTTCCAGGAATATGCATTGACAGAAGATCTAATGTGCCTGCTAGGACCATTCATGCTCAAACATGCTTAAGCATGAGCAAAGAGTGTGCAGTGTTTATGAATTTTTATGCTCTCATTGTGCCAATTCCTCACGTGTTCGCTATCAATCTGCCCTCAAGCACAGCCTGGAAAAGTCAACATACCTTCCCCCACCCCCCATCTCTCAGTCTCAGACACATTCTTACACACTACTATCCTACTTTCTAACATATTATGATCATCATTGCCCTGTGGTCTTTCTTTGCTGCCCCATATGCCTTGACACATTTATTCCCCTGTCTTATTTTTATCTTGCAGCCTCTCAATTACATTCCCACACATACCTCCATTCTGTCTGTCTGCTCCTCTCCTCACACTGGGAACTGGTGCAAATACCTTGGAGAGCCTCCAGTTTCTAGCACAGCTGCAGTTAGCTGTGGTCTTAAATAGGACGTGGCTCAATTGAGTATACAAAACCTCTTAGGTTTTGTATGGGGACATGGACTCTGGCCACCGCTGACTTTCTCACATCCATAACATTGTAATCAGCCTCTTTGTCACATCCAGAGGGGGCCTCCAAAATGCTTTGAGTTTAGAAGTATTTAAGATCACAGCCAGCATGATCTCAGTTATGATATGACCTCACAAGATAAATTAGGTTTGGTATAATGTGGCAACGTGAACTAAATGTCCCTCTGCTATCCGACTCTACCGCATGGAATTAAATTAAATTGGAAAATGCCTTATCAGCCAATGAGCTGGAAACACCCGTGCTTGCGTCATACATTACAGAGGGTTGCATGTCATAGTCACATTAGCATTAACAATGTAACTATGTGTAACTGCAAGCGATGCGTAACTCTCAGACAGCTGCCACACAAATCATACTGGGACATGCCAAAGTCACTGCCTCTTGATCAGTAAGAACAGTGATTAGTAGCAGTGGTTGTCCCCATCTGAGCGGGTGGGACTCGACCAACTGGAGTTGGACCCCCTTTGGAATGTAGTAGTTTCTCTTAACCAGCTTTTTAGGTTTGCAAGGCTCTCTTTTAAGTGCGGCTCTGTCAACGTGTTTCCTTCATGCAAATCTTTAAAACAGAAGCCTCAGGGGCAGCAGACTGTCTGGCTCTCTCATTACCCAGCAGATTATCGAGCAGACACATGCTGCAACTAACTTCCTTCCCTTGTCTCCTTTCATCTGTGTGCTACAGTATAATTTAACAGGGCTCAACATTAATTACACCCCAACAGAAACAAGAAGAGTTAGACATGTATAGTCGCTGATTTATTTAATTAGATTAACTTTCATGGAGGTGATTTTTTTTTTGTTGTTGTTAGGATGAAACATATGCCCAATATGTATACCCACCTGTCTAGTCTGTCTGTCAGCTAGCCAACAACACAAAAAAACTCCTCTTTGTTTGAATGTGAATAGAGAAGAGGCCTAGACACCTTTATTTACACTGGCAGGTTTTCTTTATGCCTGCATCATTGCTCCATATAACCACCCACATGTATTCTGTTCAAAGAAAACACCCAGCAGCAAATTGCAGATGTTACCGCAATGAATTATACTGGACTGAGACATTTTTGATTTTAGTTTCAGGACATTATCATGCTGCTCTTTTCTGAAGGGCACCACGTTTTAAAGGTAGAGGTGTGATTTGTGGGTACCCCAACTAATTTTCATAATCTGTATTTTACACTTTGTGATCAATTTTAGTCCTTACTGGTACCCACACAACAGCCATGATCCAAGATGTACTTCTTCTGAACTTATTATTGGATAAAAGCCAGCAGATAATGGCTGCTGCATCTAATAGCAGCCCAGTGGTCACAAATTTCACCTAGTTTTTCAAATGACCTCTTTAACTTTAATTTGGCACTGATTTCTTCTGGTCTTGATTGGTTAACCTACATTTCATCATGTCTTTGCCTGTCCTCCATGTTGAAAAGTGTGCTTGTGCTACCCATTGTATTTTAAAAAATCCATTTGATTCTTCTCTTAGTCTGTGGAGAATCAACAGTCAGGCATGCATGTGTGTGTGTGTGTGTGTGTGTGTGTGTGTGTGTGTGTGTGTGTCTGTGTGTGTGTGTGTGTGTGTGTGTGTGTGTGTGTGTGTGTGTGTGTGCATGCATGTGTTTTGCTTCTTGGTCACGCTGTAACCTGGTCGGGTGACTTTTATTATTCTCTTCAACTTCTTACAGTGCATGTTTGCCCAGAGACAGCAGATAAGACCCTCAGTCATTCTGTAGTAGCTCTGTTAGCTGCAAAAGCTCCCGATTATGGTGTGTTTGCTTTAAATACCTTTTAAAAAACTGATGCTTATTCAACACCTGTGCATACAAAATGAAACGTGATACTGCCTCTGTGTGTGTGTGTGTGTGTGTGTGTGTGTGTGTGTGTGTGTGTGTGTTATGTGTGTGCACACGCGCCTGCACGTGTGCGTTTATGTGTGTGTGGCAACCTTTTATTTGCTCGAGGCTCATTTCAAAGATAAGACAGTTACAACTCTGCCCCAGTTAAGAGACAAAACATTAAGAAATAGTCAGAAAATGTGAAACACTTTGACATAAACACACTTTCTGAAGCTGGCGGTTCACTGAGTGCAGCTCAGGTTTATTGTTGTTGTTAACGTTACCTTTCTGTCAGATCGGCTGGATTAAAAATGCTAACAATCTGACCTGTCTAGTTCTAAATTAACTTTTTGCCTGTCATTCATTCAAACTGAACCCAAAATTGTCTTAAGTATTGTTCAGATATTAACAGTTGTCTGGCATGTTTGTCCCTTTTTGTTTTTAGGTGGTCGTATCAACAGCAGGGACGTGTGGATGTACAATTCCCAGCTCAACCTGTGGATCAGAGTGGCTTCTCTGAACAAAGGCCGCTGGAGACATAAGATGGGTGTCCTGCTTGGCAAGGTAAGGAGGAAGCCTCAAGCCGGATTTCTGCATCTCCATCAGGGTGCTTGGTTACCCCACAATGGATGCCTGTGATGGCTTATTTACAGTTCGGTGTCAGATTTCACTCAAAAGCAACACTAGATAGCTGTGTCGTACATAATACAGTCCTCCTGTACCACAAAATAATCGTGTTAATGTTTTTCCCTTACTTTATGACAAGGAGCAACCATGGAGCCATTATCACAGTGAGCAAAAGGTTTGCAGAAAAATTGGTTTCATCACAAAATATGTTGAGTGTTTCCTAAAAATATTATAATATAATATTCTATAGTCATTCAGGTGGTCAGGTATCTCATAGCCATCACAGCTTGGACACATAGTTACAGGAGGTGCACGTCAGCTACATGCATTCCTCTGTTGCAACACCATAGCCCCTGAGCATACAAGCACAAGTCGAACACACAGACTTTCAATAAAGCAGCAGTTTGTTTTCTCAGGAAAATGTGCTGTGTGCTTACAGAACAAATGAGTCAGGGGTGCTTCAGAGGTGTAGGAAGACAATGCAGTGCATCATCCTCTTAATTATGTGTTATTAACTTACCTGAGGTAAACGCAAGTGGGTGGACTTTAAGGAAATTCTGTGGAATCACCTGCTGGAAAGATAATCAAATGTTTCATTGAGTTTTTTTATTGCTTTTGATTCGTACATTTTGCAACCACAGGCGTACGTCTCATCCCACTGCTACATGTGCTCTCTTACTTGCAGGCTTGGAGGAATTTCAAACACAAACTTTGCATACTTGGTGACAATTTACATTAAAGACAGAATGAGTAGGAAATATGTAAAAAATAATCCCTCTAGAGATGTGTGGTGTTTCCTGTATCTGCAGAGTCCCTGCCCTCTGCCTCTGTTTTCTTATTTTGTAACAACCATGTGCCTCAGAGGAGCCATTCTGGCTTTCTGCCTTTTCTGCCATCAGTGATCTTCCATGTTGGTCTATGAAGGCGCCTTTTGACAAGAAGCAAAATTATAATATTTTTGTGTGTAACGCATCCGTTTGTAGCCCAAGGGTTTGTGAACAACTCGTACCAGCTCATCTCACACATCCCGGATACGCAGGAGCAGTTTCGACAGAGAGAAAGAAGCTTGTCTTTATTTAACATCAGCATATAAGAAAGTATCTCAGCTACTCGAACATCTCAGCTGCTTCACCCATTACGTACCCCACACATAGAAATAGTCCCCTATACATATACTGTATGCCAGATTAAAGCCAGAGATCTGACACCAGTTTGGTTATGAAATTTGAGTGGACTTAATGTCTCCACGTGAGCTGATCATTAATCCTCAATCACTGCTTCTACTTTTGAGCTGTTACTATTTACAGTCTCTAGTATGAGGCTAGGTGGACATTCTTGTTCGAGGGCAGTGAGAGTTTAATGGACGTGTGCCAGCACTTCACACTTCCAAGTTAAGGACTAGCTTAGCCGACTTGCCCATATCATGTTTCACGTGTCTGCTCAATCACATAAGCCTGGAGAGGCCATACATGGCTGTGAGAACCCTTGATAAGCTTGTAAACATACACTTGGTTTGCAGACGTAAGCATAATTTAGCACACTTACTCTGTAAATAATTTTTACAGAGTAACAGTACAAGGCTGTTCATGCTCCTATGGCATGCTGCATTCTACTTATGTAGTTGTAATACGAAACAAATGTTGACCACTTGTAGGACAAAGGCATGTGTACCTCATGAAAAGTTCCTGAACTGTAATTGTCTGTTAGTGGAGTGGAAGAAGTACAGCCATTGATTGTCTTGGTTGAATCAGGCAGAGCATAAACTGAGGTGACTCAGGCTGTCACAACACTCACAAACAGTCGTGTGTGCATTCACCATCATGTATACAAGTGCGCACAGTTGTATACACACGTAAAGAAAGGAAAGCTTTGGGCTAAAACAGCATTTTAGAGGGGTTCTTGTCATCTACAGCAACTGCAGGTTTGGATGTCTGCTTGTGAGCAAACTGTATTGACTTCTCTGTGACTTCCAAACAACACCCAAAATGCTTAGCCACAGAAACAACAAACACATGTGCGTGCATTCAAACTACACACGGGTCTTCCACAACAGTGAGGTAATCAGCTGGATGGCCACACTGTGGCTATAAAAGTCAGTAATTAACTCCAAAGTGAGTCATGTATCAAGGTATGGTCAAAACAAGATAGACTGACATGGCTGCCTTTTAGCTTGACTCTAATTCACTTAAGGAAGTTTAAACTGACTGATCTGCAGCTGACTCACGTTATGACAAACATTGTTTGATGCTAAAATAAGACGGCATCGTCAAAGTTTTTGTTCAGTCATACCAATATGTACTCTAAGTCCAAGTACTGCGTCTTAAGAGTTAAACTGACCAAGCACACACATGTAAGAGGCAGTCATAAGTATATAGTGTTACACAGAGAAACATAAACACACACTTTTTACCCTTTCTTGAAAACACATTCCTTGGAGATGTTAAATCCTAGGAGGGGCTCTTGTCTCCAGCCACTTCCTGTATCTGTCGCACACATGTGGTTTTGTCTTCTCTCTTGTCCTCTGCTTCGCATGATTTGGTGCTTATTTCTTTTATTATGCTTCCTCAGAACTGTACTGATTGCAGTGTTTATCCCATTACATTCACAAGGAGGTCAGTGAGGGCTTTTCCAGTGAATGTTTTCATTCCAAGTTAATCCATTTCTGTCGTCCTATCTCAAAAAGATACAGTACCTTCCTCTTGTATCTCGGATTAATCGCTTTTTCCTCAGAATTCAGTTCCCCGTCAGTTTTTTCCTCCAGACATTTCCTCTTTCAGTCTGTAATTTCCCCTTTTGATGTTCATCATCAACGCTCCAGTTGCACGTATGGAGAAGCTAAGTCTTGTAAACAAGCCTGCATAATGAGCATGGGTGTTCACGCTGACTTCCTCTTCTTTACTCAAACAATTTGCATATCCCATTAATACAAAGTGTCAATATTTGTTCATTTGTGCACATAAAAATGCTTTCATTGTTTTATTATACTTGTGCAGACCTTCCATTTGCCACACCTGTTCGCTTACCCATTAAGTCTAAACTTCTTCTTAGGGAGATATAAGTACAAGAACACACACACTCTTCTCAGTGTCCTGCATTCTTTGATGTCTCATTGGACTGGTCTTGTTTCCATAGAGTAAAAGCAAAAATAGGTCACCAGTTGTTTTCCTCTCCCTGTTATGGCTGCACTTGGTGACGGCTGTTCTCATCTATCATAATGTTTCACTCTCTCTCTTTCTCTCTTTGTCTCTCTGTCAGTCCTTCCCTGTATCTTTCCCCCTCTCTTCTTGGATGTCGTTTTTCCCTGAAGCTGCTCAGTCTGTGTTCTTTCGGGGTCGCTACCTCTCGCCTCTCTCCATGCTAAGAAAACAGTTAATCACTCAGCCATTGCAAGAGTTTGAACGCGGTCACAAAATAAGATGCGAACGTGCTCGTTCAGTGGTTAGCGAGCGTGTCCACAGAGAGTCATGAATCACGTTTGACTTGGTGTTTATGTGATGGCCACATACCTCAGGTCAGTTCAGAGTATGTGCCACCATCATTGAGCTAACATGGAATGTGCCTATATTCATATGCTTACACTTTCACGGTGTATGGAAACCATGTGGGGTGTTTCGTCGAGTGAGGGTGAAAAGAAAAGAGCACCCCCACCCCCCACTTCCTACCGTTACTGTCTTCAAACAAGCTAGTGTCTGGATATTCTCAATGGAGCTTTAAAGGGTCAGTTCACCCAAATTGTGAAAAACATATTTTGTCTTTTACCTTTAATGCCCCTGCTATTCTGGGTAATCCACAGCCGTCACTCTCAACAGCTTTTATAGGGACTATTTTTTGGTAATGAGTAGTTCAAATGAACCGTTCACAGCAAGGTTTAGGACATTGTTTCTGAAAGGTCACTTTTCTCTTAAAATGTTGAACTTTCCAGTGCTTTTAGCACCATAAACAAAACCCCACTGTATTAGGGAAGGAATCTCGACACCTGGGCAAATAAAACCTCTATGGCTTCAAATTACGTGAAACTCGCCCTTCAAGACCAGTGGAAAAAGAAATCCTTTTAAAAACTCTGCAAACATGTTCACTTTGTACTTGATTGACTTTATCTCTCTTTGACAAACACACTCCTCTTATCTTGTTTCTCGTGTGTCTTGTTTCATTTGTACCTACAAACAGCCAACATTTGTTATCAGCATAAAGTATGAAAACAAACAAATTTCAGTTTGTCTACGTGCCATATTGAGTGAATTAGTGTTGCAGCTGCCCTCCACCAAATGTGGATTGGTGTTGTTGTCATTGAAAACACACAAAGACAGCAGTGCTTTGGAACCACCACCTGGATGTCAGAGAATAAGATCACAAAGGTCAACTTTTCAGTTAAAAAAGGCGGTAGTGCTATCAGTTAGCCCAGGTGTTGAATGCAAATATCCATGTGGCTCTTCCACTTCTGTCTTTTTGTTCCCTGTTTTTCCCTCCACATTTCTCTGTCTCTTTGTTTCTCTCTCTCTCTCTCTCTCTCTCTCTCTCTGTCTCTCACCTCTGTACTTGTTTACGTCTCAGATTTGTGGAGATACAGGAACAGCTGGAAGGTTTTCTGTTGCATAAGACCAGCTTGTTGTTGAGCCGTGTTATGCTCATAACCAGTAATGCCACTCAATTTGTGCTCTTGATGTGTTCTCCTTCCAGACAGTGTTATTGAGGAAATAGAAATTACCATACCAGTAAATCTCTACCATATTCCTGACATTTTCTTCCATTCTTCATGCCTCACCTTCACATTTTTTCCTCATTTGACCATTCTTTGCACTCCAGGAGGGTAGTATGTGTAACCGCAAGGCACATGTTAGAGTTAATATCTTATGTCAACACAAATCTCCAGCTTGTAATGCTTTAGCTTCCAGTAAAATTTATGTTTGTTTATTGTTAGTGGTTCAGATTTAATTACAAGATGTGGCTACTGCCTCATAACATTATTTTGAATGTAAAGGACAATGATGATTAACAGATTGTGACGAGACCATAACACAGATTCACAAACTGCTGTTGTGGCTCAAGATATCATCATAATGTTATTGACAGTATAGCGGAGTCGGAAGTTGGAAGGTTAGTAAATGCACTGGTGCCCTACAGGGATCCAGGGTGGTGTTGAAAGAGCAGCAACGACAGGGACGATGGTGCTTCTTAAAAGCAGTACGTCATCTGTCGTCTGCACCTGATGGACTGGTTCTCTAAGTACTGACGTAGAAACTATTGTTCATGCTCATGAACTAATAAGCTCGAGTACAAATGTGCTTCTGTTCACATAGTGTAAATATATGTATCACACGTAAATGCCACTCATAATTTCCATGACTTTTAATGTCCTATCCCTGCCCTTTTGTGTGTCCGCCCTCAGGTCTATGCTGTAGGTGGCTATGACGGGCAGAGCCGCCTGAGCAGTGTGGAGTGTTACGACTCTTTCTCCAATCGCTGGACAGAGGTGGCTCCAATGAAAGAGGCCGTCAGCTCTCCGGCCGTGGCCAGCTGTGCCGGCAAGCTCTTTGTCATAGGAGGAGGGCCCGACGACGACACTTGTTCAGACAAGGTGGGAAACAGATGTCTCACTCCCTCCGCAACCTCACACTTAAGCACATAGTGATGACAGCTGAGGTGCTTTTTGTCTCAGATGACTTGTTTTCTGTAATTATACCTTAAAGATACAAGGGATGCACAAAGGCTTATTCAAAATAGACTTTTCACTGGGTTGTCTGAGCTATGTATTTCAATTAGTGTCATAAAAACCATATGCTTATAAATGAGAAGCTGAAGTATTGTGGTTGTGTTAATAATAATTCTGAAAGAAAGAAAATGTTCAACAAAAATGTAAAAGCACACAGTTTATGAAAGTTCAGACTCTGCATGATTGTATTTTTTAGATGAATGATGAAGCATTATTAGGGCACTTTTGTACAGAAAAGGAAACTGCATCTCTTCCTATTAAATTTCATCAATTGCCACTTCATCTGATGTGATAACGCTCATGTCCTGATCAGTCTGGTTGATCGTGATTAAGCTAGTTTTACTGCTTAATTGTATCCTGTTCACTATCTCCATGGAATTTTTTTTATTGTGCAGAATTACAGGTTCCATTTAATATCAGTGAGTCATTGATAGAGACGTGTTTGCTTAATGAGATGACAGTGATGTTCTGTGACACGGTGCTGATGGAAATAGGAAATGGCACAGGTAGAAAAAAAGCAGGATAATGCCTGGGACGCACTGCCTACCTCTTGAGTTTGCCTTTCATAATGGCCATTGATAATAGAATGTTTCAGTTCATTTCATCATGGTATGATGGTATGATATGATGATGTTGAGTCTCTGTAATTTAAAGACTATAGTTCAGATCGATTCCATATAAAAAGAGTCGTGAGATAAGTTGTGATTTGGCACTGTATAAATCCAACTGAACTGAATTGAAATTGAATCTGTTTTTGCTGAGAACCGTGCATGGCACCAAAAAAAATAGGCGACACACCAAATATGTAGACGACGTGTTGCTACAGCTGTGCCGCTCACATGGGCTGCGTGGCTGCTCTAACCTGTTCACAGCCGCTGAAATGAAAAGCAAGACGTTATGAGATGCACACGCTGCTCAGGTAGGCATGAGTCAGCGCTGTCACTGGTTAAAGTGGAGTAGGTTCATTATGTTTTGACTGACACCTGGAATGCTGGTAGTAAACAAGAAGATGGGGTCATTCGCAGGAATCCAAACTTCAGAAGAAGCAATTTTTTTCTACCATGGAATAGCTGATATGTTTGGTTATGTCTGCGCAGGCTGGAAAACACACATCCCCAGGCAGTCTGATAAGAGTTAACACAACAACGAATGTTTCTCTAACTGCACGGCCGACTATTTGTACCTGACTTTGTGTGGCCTGAAAGGACTACAGTTTGTGCTGGCTCCAGTTCCTTGGAACTACTTATCTCAGGAATTCCCTAACAGGCTCATTCACATAGATCCCAAAGGTCCCTGTCTGTTGGAGTGAGATCTTGTGTTGTTCACGTTAGCTGTAGTCAGAGACAATGCTGTTTGGAACGAGGCTATTTTAAAGAGAAGTGGGTGAGAGAATGTTTGGATTGTACGCAAAAGCCACATAAAACCAGGCTGAAGTCAGTCCACAGAGCGGTCTGCGAAACCGCAAAATACTTACATATATTTCAATATTTTCTATTCAACAACTATTTTTACACCACATGGTATCCATTAAAGACATATGGAGAGCATGTCTTTCTTTCTTTTACCACAATAAACACAACTAACTACATCTAACTGTTTGTCACAGGTTCAGTGCTATGATCCAGAGACAGACTCTTGGTTACTACGGGCCAACATCCCCATTGCCAAGCGCTGTATCACAGCAGTGTCCCTCAACAACCTGATCTATGTGTGCGGTGGTCTCACCAAGTCCATATTCTGCTACGACCCCGCAGAGGACTACTGGATACATGTGGTTCAAACCTTTAACAAACAGGTAACAGACAAAGTGCAGATACCGAGCAGTCATACTGCTGGACTTCTGCTGCAAGAATGCTGCCTTTGTATACACTGAAGCTGCAACCTCTAATTTCTGTCTGTCCCTCCCCACAGGAGAGCTGTGGCATGTCAGTATGCAACGGTAAGATCTTCATCCTCGGTGGCAGAGGGGAAAATGGCGAAGCAACCGACACCATCCTGTGCTACGACCCGGCAACAGGCATCATCACAGGGGTGGCAGCCATGCCGCGACCGATCTCCTATCATGGCTGTGTCACCATCCACCGCTACAATGACAAGTACCACAAGCACTGATCATTAACAAATACACAGACCACACACGCTCTCTCTCACAGGAGAGCACACACTAAAGAACTTAAGCTCTTCAAGTTCACCCTATGCACAGCACAAACGCAATCACACACTTCTTTAGGACAAGCACATATCGTAGTTCAGCCCACAGTACCATTGAGCTTATTTATTTTCCCACAGCATCGTGTAGCAATACTCATGGTGGTGCTCTGAATCTTTTGCTGTTCTGTACCATAGTACCTTGGTTCCATAGCCCCTCTGTGTAAATTCTCAATGGTCGATAATGCCAATGATTGGTCTGTAACCTGAACTGGAGTCAGATCAGCGTGGCAGACGTACCTTGCATTTGTAGTAGCTGCATAAGGTTGGGAAGTGTATGGCAGAATAAAAAAAAAAAAAAAAGATTATGATTATGGAGCTTATTTGGGGAAAACAAATATGATTATCAGCTGAATTATGAAAAAATAAATATAAGAAGGCCATTGTTTATGGTTCAAAACTCATTGAAAAGCTAAGTAAACACTACAGTTTCTAAATGACAATGAGGAAATTGTTAACTTACATAACTGTGTATCTTGTGGATTTAATACAAAATTTAGTACTAATTTGATACCTAAATTGACTGAAAGTCCACATTATTGAGTTTTTAGTTCATAATGCTACTGATCACAAGCGGGCAATGAGTTTACGAGTGTACTTCCCAACACTGTGCTGTTATTACTTTGTAAAATGACCCCATCCTGAGATCAGAGCTGAAATGATCACAGATTGCGCTCATGAACAAAAACAGTGCCTTAAAGCAACAATTGAAAGATGCCCACACAAGAAATGAGCCAAGAATGATCTGCAAGCAGAAGACATTTCTTTTCAACTGACAGATGAGCAGCCATGTCAGATTTCTAAGTTTGTACCCTTTGCACTCCATGCAGATACATACATATAGTACAGAACAGAAAAAGTACTGTCCTTTGTTTTTTTTTCTTAAACTCTTTTGACTTGACCTTGTAGAAATGTGGTAAACAGTCAGTCAGCTGCTCTCCCACAGTATCAGTCATAAATCCAAGTTGCTCCCGCCCGTTAACTCAGAGCATGGTAAAGAGAAGAGATAAAGAGCGGAGGTGTACCAAAATATTGAATCAAAGCCACTGTCAGCTCTGCTATCTTACTTCCTTTTTCCTCACATCCCTCCATATCACCTGGTTCCACTTCCCGTGTGCGTTTCCCATCTCCCCGCTTCAGTTGTGTTATCACAAGCTTTATTTTTGCTCCATTGTAATTGTTATTACACTCATTACTGACTTTTTATTTTGTATTTTTTTAAGTTATACATGTCTGTCTTTTTTTATAATTGAATGTTTATTGTACTATACATACAGTAGCTTTAGTGTCTGTTTCATATCGATGTTAGTGCATTGGTGTACTGGGCTTGCGGGTGGTTTTGTAGATGTGAGAGGCCTTTGTAGATCAAACTCGAAGACTGCTCTGAATACGCGGTGTGCATGTTTGGTATGTATGTATGTGTGTGACTTTTACGACTCAGTCTGGTCTTCGTGTTGGAGCCAAGGAGGTTTGTCAAAGAGTTCTAGTGTAAGCGTTGCACTACTGCTAACTTCTGTCAACAGAACTTTTCACACTGACGGTGGCACCTCTCACCTGTGTACATGTAGAGATGTTACTCGGGGTAACCATAGATACCTCCAGGTGTGTATGTGTGTATGTGTGTTTACTGGTCAGCTCAAGGTGTAGGTAGGTGTAGCAGTGCTATACCTCCCACAGCAGGGGGGGGGGGGGGTTCTGAATGATGAGGATTTTGGATGATGTGGCTCATGGTCAGTAAAAGTCACCTTTTTACTACAATAGGTGTTGATAGACTAGAGATATTGCTGTGAATATAACTTTAATATGTTTTCTTTGTTTAACTTGTATTTAAATGTATCTCTTTCTTTTGCATATTGTGTTTTTTTTCTGTAACTGAGAGCCCCAATTGTGCACTTTGACAGAAACCTGTTAAATGTAGAATTATTTGACGATGATTTTTTTTTTCTCCTTTTTTTTTTTTTTTTTTTTTTTACTGTATCAGTAAATGTTCTTTGCCTTCATGTGACGTATGGAATAGAGTGTAAAAGGGCCTTTCAGCTCCTCCTGTTGGCCGCTACCTGCTATGGCTCTGATATTCTCACAAAAACAGCAAAAACTGCTATTGGAGAACAAAGTCAAGATTGAGTAAGAGAGTTCAAGCTTTTCATCTCAGGGTGAAAAGCTGGGGATCAGTTAGCTTGTATGTGTCTTACTGTCATTGGGTAACTATAAAACACAACATCAGAACAGTAGAAACTGCTTCCGTCTGTCGGTCACAATGTCAAAAACAGGAGGGGGGTTTTCGGCTGAAAACATCCTCCAGGCGATTTTGTTAGAAGGATGAGTTCAGTGTCAAGTCTTCAACAGGAGCACAGGCTGAAAAGAAAACATCCTCAGGCGCACACACACACACACTCCTTTCAGAGTAACATACTTAGGGTAACTCAGGAGGCCAACGAGAGGAGGCTGAGGGGCAAGAAAGGGGTAAAGCAAAACAAGTTAGATAAACTGAGAGAGAGAGAGAGAATTTGAGTGCGTGCGTCTGTGATTTCACTGAGTGTTTACTCAAAATTGCGTTATGTTGATTTATTGATATTCATTATTAGCTACGTAGAAGCTTTCATACATTGTTTGCTTTGTTAAGATTGTTTTTGTTTGTTGATTTTTCTTTTTTTTTTTCTTACGGTGAGTCGTGGGACTGCTTGTTGCCAAGATATTTTGCCTTTGCCTTAAATTAAACTCTGAAGAGACGAGTGTTAAAAGTTGATTGATGGAGTTTAATATGAACGCAGATGTAAGCCAAAGTGGATTTGATTCGATCCCAAAGGTGACTTTGTTGAAAATTGTCAATGGGGGAAATTGCGCTTGCATGCAAGAACGTGTCGCATAATGCTGCCCTGTGTGCCTGTAACAAAAGAATAACGAGTGGGGAATTCAGATCGGATCATTTTGATAAAACGTTTTATTACTGTTTGTATGATGTGATATTTTAACACCACTTTCTCCTCAGTTGCTGTTTGTCTAACTGCGAGGAAGCTTTGGATTTTTGTAAAATGCAGTATGTTGACATGTAATGGTTGACTTGTGTAAGAGAAACATCAATAAAGTTTTTCTTTCTTCACACTTTCAGCGTGTGTCCCGTCTCATCAGTAAAAATGCTTGAGTATATGTCAAAAACATTCTGCTTTATGTTTTACAGAGCTTTCCATTTTTGTTGGAATTGGAGATGTAGTATGGGCATAATGGTCTCCACACCAGGGTCACACCATAAAAACATTGGAGACAGAGCAGATGTGATTATACTAATTATATGAATTATTGAACCCATAGCTCGTCACCACCAACCAAACCACAGATTTCAATGAAGACACCACAGATTTTCTATCGAGCAACCAACAACAAGAAACACAATATGATGTCATATTAAACATCCTGCAATCTGCTCCACATGGCTTTTGAATCTTTCATTTCATCAGGGGATGAATCAATCAAGTTGTTGATGTTTTAATAAGCCATTGTGTCGAACAAGAGACAACTGCAAAAAAAACCAGCCACACTATTTCAAGCTGGGATTGAGCAACTCGCGCTGCAATAAACACGCATGGCTCTCTCTTTGTCGCGTCTCGTGTTGTGATTTATATACCCTGCATTATGGTTTGTTTTAATCAAAACCACAAGCATTCTTTGCACAGATTCTTCAGATTCTTATGGGCACAATGTCTCTGCATTCACACTAAACAATGTAGAAAGAATTTAGAGTTCATCACACTATTTACGCACACAGACCGGAAAACAATATATTTCAAACTTAATGTCAGCGTCTAAATTAATTGTGCTTATAAGACATCTGGCACTGGCAGCATCCTGTCACCTCACACCCACACTCATTCTGGCGATCACAAGCAGGCATTAATTAATGATCCACTGTGGTGCTGCGGTAGGTTTAATTGTTCTGGCCTTAATGAAATAAATATCAATATAGATTTAACTAAACATGTCAAACTGACCTACATTTGAAGAGCATAGGACTTCCTTATGCAGCCTTATGTCGTGATGCACAACAGACAAGGAAACTATGCGCCTGTAAAGTATCTCTTGGCAAATGAGCTCTTTATATAAATGTGGCCAAAGTCAACACTGCTGCAAGAGAGGCCTCTTTACTGCAGGAGCAGGGTGACTGGAAAGGTGGGAATGTTATGTATGGGTTCAAGAACCAAAACCTCTTCGCTCCATTGAAAATTGCCAGGACATTACAGGGCAATAATTAGAAATAATTTTGGAAATGTGTCAGAATTATGAATAATAATAAAACCATTTTTACTATCAAATGTTTTTTCTGTGGCTCAGAAACGAAATTCTGATATGCGACTGAACTGTGCCAGAGGGCTTGATGATGGTAAGGCATGTGAAACTGATCCCACAGCCCAGAATCACAAATCACTATTTGCCTCAATCTGCACAGCATGTGACACCCTCTGTCCTTAAAGCCTTAATTCAGATAAGGAGAAAAAAAAAAACTTTATGGGGGTGGGGGGGTGGGGGATGGGGTGGGGGTGACCTGAGGGAAAGCAGCATAACATGGATTCCTCTCCCAGGACAAACAGACATACAGTCTATAAATGTCTGTCATACAATAGATTGATATAGAATGGATGCCATCCACAGAGTAGATCAAATTTTGATGAAACTGGACTAGGTTGTCCACTTGCCCATGATTCAACTTTGGACAAGTGAAGAGTATGAATCCAGGAGGATGATGAGCAGCTTCAAGTCCTGGAAGAAGGACAGACCACACAGAGGCATTCACACAGAAAGGAGACACAGACAAACACACAGTCATAGAGGGAGACATGATAGCATCAGAGACTTCTTGTCACATGTCATGGCTCTCTAGTTCACGTCATGCTACCTGACAGTGCTCTCGAGCGTGAACATGTAAGATTAGTAATACTTACCATAGCTACTGGCCTGACTTAAAGGCAAGCATATGTGCTGTCCAGTTAAATATCACTGCCAGACTGTAGTCACAATTCTGCCATTTGTTAGCTCTATTGATTTCAATTAAAAAAAATAAACTCCTCATGAAATGATTAGAGGACTAAGAATACCTGAGGAGCTCTTGTGTATTATTACGTCATGAAACCACGCAGGTTGAATGAGGTGATGTTGTACCTAATATCAGTTCAGTTACATCATGTACAGGGTGGCATGCCATCTCCATTCTTGATTGCATGTCACCAGCATCTTGTTTATGTGTGACCTGTCTGGGCAGTTAACGCTAAATGCTTTTAAGAAATGTTATGTTTTTGATAATCTAATCACACAGCCTAAACCCAGTGAACACAACTGCAGAAAGATGACAATGCCACATATTCACAGAGTGCTCCTGAGCAGCAGCATCTATTTTGTAGAATAGCGGTCCCTAGTGGTCGTTTTGCTGAAGTGCAAGGCTAACTATCCACTATTTAGCTTGCTTGTCCACATCGAGATTTAGCAATTTACTAAACACGAGTGTGTAAGATGAATATAGCATAAGGAAAAGGATATGCTCTCACTGAATTAAAACACACGCCTCACAAAGCAACGTTGCTCCGCAGCACAGGGCACTCCAGTAAGTTTGCATTTCAAACAGATTGAACCGGTGTCTACAAATGTGTGCTAGCGTTAGCCAGCTCATCAGCGGTTGCTAACGTTACAGTGCTACTAGCTGCACGGACGACGAGCTCGGATTTCTCTTAAAAGACGTTGTGAGACACCGTCTGGTGGCGTAACGTTCTATTTAAAACACTATAATTGAAGGCTACTGTTTTCTCAAACAATTGGAGGACAGTTTTAACGTTAGGTGTAGACGGTTTGCTAACGCACATTAGCATAGCTAGCTAGCTAATCAGTACTAAAGTTAGCTGTAGGCATGAGCTGTATGTGGCAGCTTCTCTGCTAGCCGGCTAATTCCATGCTAAGTACCATTACAACTGGCCTCGGGAGCATGGACGTGGCTAGCTAACGTTAGCTGTTTTGATATGCATTTTCCTAACATTTTCCTCTTTACGGGCAGTCATGTCGGGAATCAAAAGGAAAATAGAAGGGAATGATCCCGATTATGAGGACATTTCGCTGGTCCAAAATAGCAAGAGAAACAAAGCTGCTGAACATAATGGTAAGTCCATGCTCTGAACCCGCAGACAGTACACCTGCTTTACATATTGAGACAACTAACTAGTAAGTGTACTCAGGTGATGCCGGGTCGTTTAATATGAGTTCCTCCTGCTTTTTCAGCCCGAGAAGCAGCAGTACAGAAGATTGAAACCATCATCAGAGAGCAGTTTTCGTTGGAGATGAAGAACAAAGAGCATGAGATAGATGTGATAAGTCAGGTACCTGGATGATGCTGGTCTTGTCTTTTCAATAAACCATATTTCACTTGTTTTGTATCAGTAATGCAGAAAAGTTGTGTTGATACAGTAACTGACTTCCAAATTAAAGTAGAGCATTCTGGTTCATTTCTCCATTACTTTGCAGCGACTCAATGAAGCCAGGAGGATGATGGACAAGCTAAGGGCGTGCATAGTGGCCAATTACTATGCCAATGCTGGAAGCACAAAGCTGCCAGAGGTAAATTTCCATATATTCATGTTCAGACAGCTGTCAGCTGCTCAATGGCTGTCGGATAGCGCAGTAGAAGCAACAACAATTTCCTCTGTGTCCCAGCATGCTTCCAAGAGTGACCCTGCTGTGCTGAACCATCCAGCCATCCGCAAGTTCCTGGAGTCCCCTTCCCGTTCCTCTTCCCCGCTCAACCAGGGCTCTGAGACTCCTTCTCTGGCCCACTCAGAGTCAGAGTCCCTCTCGCAGCAAGGAGAGGGAGCTGAGAGGGATGGAGAGGGAGCGTGGAGAGAGGACGGCAGCAGGCAGGAACGCAGACCTGGACGCAACATGGGCAAAGTGAGTTCAACTGATGAAGGTGATAGGGTTGGTGATTATTTGGTGGATACTACACATCAGTGTTAATCTTGCATCTTTTTATCTTTCATCTGGTATGCTCTCAATGATTTGTCATAGGATACGTTTGGCGTTCCATTGTCCATTGGAGCAGAGCAGAGGGTGACATACCACACTACTGGAAACGAGGCATCTCGGCTCTATGCAAAGAAGACAATCGTAGTGGGAAATGTGTCCAAGTATGTAACCAGACTAAGCAAAACCTTTAGCTCTTCAGAAAGGATTTAAAAGATTTGACAATAGGTGAAATCTATGAGTGTGTTATAAGCCATACTTTGACTTAACTTTTGGGTACGTACAGTAGTTACCCTGTAGGTGTTGTTGAATTCATTTAAATATCACAGCCAATTGTGACAAATTAATTGTGGTAGAACTGAGCCATATTTTGCTACGAGCAAAGTCTTGATGCAGTTTGAAAATTCACTTCTTATTTGATTTGCTTTCCCTTCTGACTGTTTGATTCAGTGCAATACTAAGTACACATTAATTCTAGGAAGCTTGATTTACAAGGTCCATGTATCTCATGTACACTAAATGTCTTTGGGGTTAAATGGGATAGTCATTTCTTATGTGCTACAGTACATGGCTGTACTGTACATAAGAAGGCTTAAACCTGACCCAGCAGTCATAGACGGGTGATAATAGATAAATGGGATTTGATGAGCTGAGGTTGACCTAGAGTTATTCTTTATTCCTTCTGGTTGTTTTTCCTCTTTATCCCTCATCTTCAGGTACATTCCCCCAGACAAGCGGGAAGAAAATGACCAGTCGACCCATAAGTGGATGGTGTACGTCAGGGGCTCCAGGAGGGAGCCCAGCATTGACCACTTTGTGAAGAAAGTCTGGTTCTTCTTGCATCCCAGCTACAAACCCAACGACCTAGTGGAAGTCAGGTTTGTGCTGCATATTTTTGAATATTGTTTTTCTACATATGTGAGACAGAAAGTGTGTGTAAGAGCTTCTCAGTCATGCACACATTTCCTGTTTTTGGCAGGGCTCCTCTCTTGTTCTAAAAATTAGCACTTGGGTGCTGTTTTATGTGGTTACCTCAGGCACCAATAGAAGTCAGAGAGACAGGGACAAACTTGTTCCATTAAGATTTACCCTCGCAGTGTTTTGTTGCCCATAGACACAATGTTTACTTCTAACCTTTTATTATTATTCTTGGTCAGTGGTTTGCCCCACCTCCTTCCACGCACTACTTTCCAAACTGAAGGAAGTAACAAAGAATTTTGCATTATAGCATCTGGAAGCATAAGAGAAAGGCTTCGTCATCAGGTGATATTTTATTTAGGGCGACTTTCAGATCAGCCTTTAGGAGCAAAAACAGTTCGCTGATATTCACATTGTGTAACGCACACTCAGCAGTAAACAGAGGGAAAATCCTTTAATAAACATTGCCCCCTTGTGGATATTTGAAGATGCAGATTGTCTAGCTCAAAGTAAAAAAAACACTATTTCTCTCCTAGTGATAGATAAATCCTGCCTGTGGCTACTATTTATGCAACCAAGAAAAGACATATTCATTATCCAGATCGTACACACACATCATTAGGTGGGGTCTGTGATGTCATTTAGCACATATGAGTCAGAAGAGAAGTAACCATTAACATGACTAACAGTGGGCACACCTAAATCCTCCACACAGTGTGTTCACTCAGAAAGACATGTGTTTGAGTGTTTGCCTCAGCCCAAAACTCTGAGGTGTGTAGGTTGGTTTTGCACAGTTCATTTAGGAATCACTTAGAAGAACTTTTGGATTTGAATTCTGTAGTTAAGATGTCTCATTTTAGATTTTATCCTTGAAAAGGATAAGCCTCTGGCGTCTGAATAAATGATCTCTTTCATCAGTCAGCAGTCTTATCCTGAGCTGTAGCCTCCTGGCTGTTTCAGCTGACAAGGCACTCACGTTGCTGGAGCAGCCTCTCATAAGCCCCCACTGACTGACTCAAGTCTTCATTCCCAGTGAACCCCACACAGGCCCGGTGCTCTCTGCTGACTCTCGACACAGCCTGAATGTAGATGAAGGGATGAATGAAACAGAAAAAAACAAAAATGCGTCAGTCGTGGGATATACTTGCATATACTCAACATAAAATGCATGCACATGCCCTTGTCAGTGCAGGCAGTCAGAACAGTTTCTGTTATGTGGGGATGAAAACCTCAAGCTTCAAAGGGGGAGAAGAATAGAGCCCTTCAAGCCATTGATTTTAAGAGATTATTTACTCAGTCGGAGTCAGAAACCAGGATGGGAGCTTACATTTTGTTTTTTAACCAAGTCAGTGTGATGTCTCCTCTGTAGATTTTTCTTCTTCTCCAGATTTGTACTTTGATGACGTTACATAAGGTTTTCTGAATGTGTCTGTTCTCAGTGAGCCTCCCTTTCATTTAACACGTCGTGGTTGGGGTGAGTTTCCTGTGAGGATCCAGATCCACTTCAAAGACCCTCGCAACAAGCGTATTGACATCATCCACCAACTAAAGGTCAGAGCAGATCATAGACCACATCGTCAGACTTAGGCACAGTATTTTTCCACACGCAGTTTTAACTGAGCCTCTATAGACTTCCTGATGCATCTGATGTCCCTTTGTTTTTGAACATATCCAGCATAGGGACTTTTGGCGTAGTTAGTATCTATATTGCTGAAGGCACACTGCGTGTTACAACTAGTTCAGAAAGCCTCATGAGAATTGAAAGTTATTTTAGTCATTATTATGAGCCAACATCTACAGTTTCTGAGACTTTTACAACTATTAATGGTGATGGTACTTTATAACCTAAACTCCATAAACGTCTTTATTTTGACCTGCCTTTTTTTCCCTACAGCTGGACAGAACGTACACTGGGCTGCAGACACTTGGGGCAGAAACTGTAAGTTCGAAATGTTCACTCTGTTTCCTGCAGCGACTTTTTTCTCAAAGCTTCACTCTGATGATGAGCTATTTTTGTTCCAGGTGGTTGATGTGGAGCTCCATAGGAACTCTCTCGGGGAGGACTACATCCCTCAGCCCTCTTCCTCCAAGGTGACTCACAGAGCTGCCAGCCCCGTGATGGCTGCCTCTCTCACCCAAAGTTATGGACGCTCCAGTTCTCCCATCTCACATGATGCCAGCGTAGACAAAGGTACACACAGAAACATTTATCTTTTCACGCAAGATCACGAGAAAGTAAGTCTCTTTAATTAGAAGCCTCGTTTTTTTCATCTGTAGCCCTCAACTGAAAAACAGTCTCCAATTTCCCTCCAGGTTTCATAAAATCAGAGACGGGGAGGTCTGCAGGTGGCCATAGCTCCGGCCTCACCGCTGGTGAACGCACCCCAACCCGACCCAAAGTCGGCGACAGGATCACTCTGGGCTCCCACGGCAACTCGGCCTTCCAGCCCATCACAGCAAGCTGTAAGATCGTCCCACAGGGACATCCGCCCAGCCCCACTGAGTCTCCCGGGAAATCATTCCAGCCAATCACCATGAGCTGTAAAATAGTTTCAGGTAAATGTCTCCACCCAGTGGCGAGTTTACAGCGACTTTCATGTCTTTACACACTGCTTTCTGCATAAATAATAATTTTGTGAAATTGGATTTTGTCACTCAAACGTCATAATTTAGCACCCTTTCATCTGATAACTTTGTTAAACAGCCTACTTAAAACATTGGAAACTCAGACTTTATGTTATGTTTATGTTATGTAAGGTAAAGTAAGACTGTAAAAAAAAATTTATAAGAATGGTTTCTGCAGAATATTTTAAGAAGATTTTAAGAAGATTTCTCCAAATTCAATTATTAATGTCTACTTGACAACACTGGAAGGCTGGCAGGACTAAGGTGGTCGAGAGGGGAAACAGTAGATATCATTACATGTTCAGATAATATTTCTTATATATTCAAATTGCAGAACAGTTGCATGAAGTCTGGGAAGCCCTACCAAAGCAAGCATATTAGTTGTAATGTTGCATAAAGGCTGATAGAGATTCAGTCTGTCATTTGATGTGCTTGTATGTATTTTTTCACTCATTCTCTTCGCTGAGCTTCCATCCGAAATCTGATTTGACACGGTGCTTCCCAAAGCATTCATGTGCTTGGAGCTTGTTGCATGTTAATTTGATATTAATATCCTGAAGGCGAATTATTCATCTAATAGCCCGAGCACTTCGCTCTCTCCCCCACAGGTTCTCCCATCTCCACCCCGAGCCACTCTCCACTGCCTCGCACACCCACCACCTCCACCCCTGTCCACAGCAAGCAGAGCTCTTCGTCAGTGCTCAACAACCCCTACATCATTGTTGACAAGCCAGGCCAGGTGATCGGCATGGCTTCCTCATCTGCCGCCTCCACAGGTACACATCTCCTACTCGGTGTCAAAGTGCTCCTTAAAATCGGAAGTGGACCTGCAGCGAAATCGAGCAGCAGTGTCTGAGCCGCCCACACAGAATACAAAAATGGCTGTGAGGATTGTGCTCTGTAGCTGAACAGATGATGAACAATACCCTCTAGACTCTTCCCTTTTCTCTATTTGGTACTTCTTGCTTGTCCTCTTTTACCCGCTCATACTTTGTTACCTAGCTTTGTACTTCCTACCTTCTTTTTTTTTTTCTGTGTCTCTCTCTTTTGTCCCTGTTTTGCACTCATAAAGTATGACGTGTGGTGAGCCAGCAGGATGGTTGCTGGATGAGAGGTTACCATGGTGACTGAGCTGCTGTGTTTCATTGCCAGATTGGGAAGATGAGACCAACGCTCACATCAAGTTTTGTGTGTGTTTGTGTGTGTTGTTCCCCATAAACAAGGTGCACAACTATCTGGAGAGATGATCGCTCACTGTCAGTGTGCACTTCATGCCTGCGTCATTCTTACCTCACCAAGGCTCTTGTATTTATTTCCTCACATCAGCAGCTCCAGTTCATATTCCACTTAGAAGCTCTTTCTCCTTGATTGCTCGCTCTCTCTCATCCACTCAGCCACTCCCACACTTCCTCCGAAAGTGCACAGCTCAACCAGATCTGGCAGCATTGCTGGAGTGCTATTAAGTGAGGTTCTATCAAGCTGGATGAGGTTGATGTGGGTGTTGTGGCTGATTCACCAATCATAGGATAAAATAAATTTTAACGTAAGGAACGAAACTTTAGCAGTTCTCGGCTCTGTGAGTAGATGCAGCAGCCAAAGCTCTGCTTCAGCACCCACGCTGAGTAACCCTGGCATGAAACTGTCACCTCATACCATAATGGCCTTGATGTCTGTGGAAGGAATGGCAGGAACTGCAGTGAGCCATCACCCGCACAGTCATCTCCTTCATGACTTGTTTTGTGTGTTTTTGTGTAAATTATTTCGCAGGAAGCCCCTCTGCCAAACAGTCTGCTGCCCAAGGCACTCGCTCTCCAGCGCCCAAAGTTCACACTGGTACCTTCCTCTCCTCAGGGGTGAAGGTGAGTCGGTCGAGTCTTAATGGTGTCACCCATTAACAAAAATTACTTTTCTGATATTTCGGCATTTGTGCCTATGATAGCTTTTTTGATAGTGACAGATGAAGAGGCAGACAGGAAGAGAGAGAGGAGGTTATGACTTTGCCTGCTGCAATCGAACCAGAAACAGTCGCGACCATGTGATATGCGCCGTAGCTTTTCGGCTACCAAGGCGCTTCTAAAACACCTCTTTTTACTCATCTGTTCCTACCAATGTGAACATAGCCTGCCCCTGTAGTATCTGTATCTTTAACAAAGCAGAGAGTGGTATTAATAGTAGGCCAGGGTGCTATCTTCAGCAGATGCGAGTGCCTTGGCAAGCTATTTAAATGGGACATCACTCTGAAGATAGGAGTGGGTGCTGGGAGCTTTGCAGGGAGAGAATTGTATGGTTTCTGTTTCGCTCAGTGTCAATACCCCACTGTAAAAACCTCCCACTCCCATGTGCTCTCCATCCCATCATTACCACTGAAGAATGAAACACAGATTCTCTTAAAATTTCTGTTTTATCACAGTGGTACTTTCATTGGCTCAGATTCTGCCTCTGTTGTAGTACTAAAGGCCAGTGCAGATGGGGATAGATGGGGAATATAAGAACATCTCCTTGATGAATAAATGATGATGCTGATTATCAAAAATCTGTTTTAAACAACTGATCTCTTCTTGCTGCTCTGCAGTCTGTAGCCTGTTGAAAAAAGAAATGAGGTCAGCTCAGTGATACGGTCAAAACGGATCATGTTGATCACTAAATTATGCATTTTTAAGTAGAAAGTAAAATTCCCACCAATTAAAACAGCTGCGATATTTACAAGCGGTTGTGGTTTGTGGCAGTGTGGCCTTCCTGCTCCATTCCTCTCCATGTGCTCCACGCTTACCTCTTGTGCAGGTTATTATCAAGCAGGAGCCGGGGGAAGTTTCAACACAGCAGCAGCAGATGGTTTCCACAGTAACCAGCCAGCAGCAACCTGCTGCTACACCAGCACACCAGTTTGTCGCAGTGAAGGGAGGTCACATGATCTCCATGTCGGCCCAGAAACAGGCAGGAGGGGCCACAGGGGCCACAACTGGCAAGGTCGGTCTGTCATGCATATACCAACACACTCCTACACAGACGCACATCGACCATTTACGTGCTTTTACATGTCACTCAGAAACTGCACTCCTCTCGTTTCCAGATGTTAGGCATTCCTGTTAGCTCCACGCTTCAGTCTGCGGTCAAACAGGTGGCTATCAGCAGTGGACAGATTCTGGTTGCCAAGGGCAACCCGTCAGTCTCCAAGGTGATGGGCGGGAAGCAGGTTTTGGCTCAGGGAGTTGCTAAAGCCATCGTCAGTGGAGCCAGCGGCATCTCCGGTCAGCAGGCTGCTGCCAAGGCGGCCGGAGGTTCAAGTGGAAAGAGCGGAGGTCAGAGTTCAGACCACTCTACTCAACTCATCATAAAACACACTTTATTCACACTCGACTGAAACAGAATCTAGTCTTTCCGCTGTTTCAACAGTCACCGGTTTTGGTTGGGTCAAAATAAACCTTTAATTCAGCTAAATGTGAAATATTCTGTCTCTACAAGCTGTTTTCCCTCACGCTGCTGTTAATGACGAGCTCACTGAACAAAGTCTGCAACTAAGCAGCAGCAATCACTCGTTCTTCAGGGGCAGACCATTGACTTTACCACATAAAACAACAAAAATTGGTGATAGACTCAGCCAGTCAGCCGATAGCTGATATATTCATCCAATCAGCCAACCCTGCTACTGTGTTAGTAATTATGAGGGAAAATAATTTCTCAAAGGTGTGGGGTCTGTCGTGTACATAAACTTGTACTTGGACTGAAGTGTTCAGGTTTAGTGAAGGAAAATCTATTTATGTTGAATATTAAGATCCATTTCCTTTTCCAAACTTTGCAGTGTGATTTCAAAGGTGGGTGAATAATAATTTTCTTCTTTGTGTGCATGTCCTTAGTGATGGCTACTCTTCAGCTTCCAGCCAACAACCTGGCCAATCTGGCCAATTTGCCTCCAGGCACCAAGCTCTACCTGACCACCAACAGTAAGAACCCCTCAGGGAAGGGCAAGCTGCTTCTCATCCCACAGGGAGCAATCCTCCGAGCCTCCAGTGCAAGTGAGACACGCTGCATCTGTATTCATCTTTTTACATACAGACACTGGCGAAAGAATCGTTGTTATTTAGCCTTCCTTCCTTCATGCTGAATTTCAGTCATATATTTGACACATGTGTCTCTGACATGGACAGTTGAGATTGGTAGCCTTTGGAGTGGTTTGGGACTAACTGAATCTAATACATGAGTGTGTAGGTGACTCAGTATCTGGGGTCAGTGTCCCAGCCAAATGACATTTCCCTCCATGCCTCAAGCTGTAGACACTGTATTAAAAATGTTGTTGCTCTTGGCTCATCATAAAGTTTGGGGAAGAGTAAGAAACCCACTTCTGAAGTGACTTAAGGATTTTGCCTGCGACAGTACCTTCTGGACAGTGACTCAGTCCTTGTCATCTATTTCTTTCTGCAGTTTTTTTAACGTGTATTGCGAGACTAGACTCCCTCACACAGCCCACTTCCTGTCAGATACAGAGATGTAGCAACATCCTATATTTGATTTGATCTCTCTGCTTCAGAATCGTTTGTCTAAGTAAAATGTGCTTTTTTTTTTTTAATTGAAAATGGTGAATAGAAGACCAGCTGTAATTTGAGATAAAGAGTAACAGGATTGTTTGTCAGATTTGAGACTGATGTGTATGTGGCTGTCTGTAATTTAGGTCAGCAGTCCCAGAGCAGCTCGTCGGCAGGCGCTGGGGGCTCTCAGACCTCCTCCTCCTCCTCCTCTTCCTCTTCCAGCAGTCTGCCTTCGAACCTCTCCTACACATCTTATATCCTTAAACAGACCCCACAGGTGGGTAGAAATACATTTACACTACAGTATAAACAAACCTTACAGACCAGCATGCTCGAGTATTAAAAACATTCTCTTTGATGTCTTTTGTGTCAATGTGGATTCTCATTTTTGGCGCATTAGTATTAATTTGCTGGCATATTTCCAGCAGTGTTTGAATAAGTCTGCAGGAATCTGAAGGTGCTTTCACATAAACCATTTTAATACTCACCACAGTTAAAAAAGATGATTTTAGATTTTCTTTCTCCGTAGCGTGACATGCCCGGTCTGCAGATTGTTTTCCTCTGTGACTGTCAGATGTCGAGCCTGGTGTGTTCTTAATTAGACACATTCATTATAGCAACATTGATCCTGTAGCCAGCTTTAGATCAGTGCTGCCTGTGCATTTAGCCAACAGGATGCAATGAAGTTATCTGCACAGGTTTCACCGACGTTTAAAGTAAGGAGCAGGGCTGCGCTTCCTAAAAATGATCAGTCTTCAAGGATATGAGTGTTTTGTGAGTTTATCTCCTTAAACAGGTAAAGGGCTTGTGTCTACACACACACACACACACACACACACACACTTTTTTCCTGTTTGTTAACATTGTGTGATTAACTGATTAAATTCAGTGTCAGTGAACTTGTCATGGTCTGCGTTCAGAGTGATATGTTCCCTAACCTTCTTGGTCCATTTCACCCAGGGCACGTTTCTGGTTGGCCAGCCAGCACAAGGTTCGGGAAAGCAGGGGGGTTCCAGTTCAGCAGGTCATGCAGCATCATCTCCAGCAGCTGTTTCCCAGCAGGCCATCCGGGTGACAGCTGGACAGAAGGCGGCCATCTTGGCTCAGGTCAGTACAGGTAACAAGACTGAGGGCAGGACTTCACTGTATCCTCTACGGCAGGGGTGGGGAACATCTGGTCCCTGCAAGACCACTTAGTCCAGCTGGTGAGATAATTTATTAATACAACCCCCCCCCCAGCAAGTCAGAAATACAGATAAAGCAAGACAGCAAGTAGTAGAAAACCACCTTCAAGTAGCATCTTTATCACTACCAAACACACATTCAAAGAGGGGTGTTAGTAAACACCACTGTGGACATCACATGCAAAGTTTGTGCTATTTCACACACCAACTGGCAGACCTACCAGTCATCCGGGACTCGTCTGTCAGTCTGTTTTGATGGGTTCTGTGAGTGCTCTGTGATAGGCAGATTAAAACTAGTGATTATGCTTTTGGCAGAGATCAGAGTCAGTAATTATGGCTAATTCACCTCATTCCTAAAATGCTGTTCTTACTTCCCTCTATGAATAAACTTGATGAGTTCCCTGATCTCAATTTTCTCTGGAGGAAATAAAAAGAAGCCAATTTCAGATGCTTATTTTAAGTGAGAAGCACTACGATTCAAGTCAAACTAAGAATCCCTGTATGTTTCTGAGATCGTGTCCAGACTGCATGTTGTGTAATTATCCCATTGCAGCTTTTCACACTCCTTACAGTGCTTAGACTATACCATAAATAAAACACTGTACAGATCTAAATACTGTAAAATATACTAGGCTGCTGGGGTAGCCTGGATTGAACTGTATTTTCTGCCACCTCTCTTGCTTGCTTGCCATTTTAAGTATATTGATATAGACAATTGTTGTGGATTGTAAGTGACCCTAAATTCAACTTTGTCATTTCTGTGACTGACAGGTGGTGGGCGGCTCCCAGGGTGCACAGGTGAAGCTGTCTGACGGCTCTGTCAAGACAGTAACAGCGGCGGCAGCAGGCCACTTGTCCAAGCCGGGGACGACCACATTGAGGATGACAGGTGGAGTCATCACTGCCGCTAGCTCCACCCCCAGCTCTGCCAGCGCTGCTGCAGCCAGCCAACAACAGGCTAGTTTCACAGTTCTCGTGTTTTTCTGTTTTATACCACCTTACAGCTGGGTTGAAATCGCTTGTAAAAAGGAACAAACAGCAGTTACATTAAAAATGGATTTGAAGTATTTCTTTTATGCTTGCTAGCTGCTTATTTGGGTTTCAAGTGTCCCAGATTGCCAAACTAGTTACATTCCCACCAAATACAGTTTAATATGAAAGTTTAAATTCTGTGTTTTTATGATGTGAGGATTATTTTCATGGTGGAGTTAGATGCTTTCTAGTGGATGAAATTTCATTGCTTTTATGCTTCTGTGATAAAAGTTGTGTTGATTTGCTCCTGCAGCATGAATAGATGGAAGACAGTAGAGTGCAGGAGCAAGGTCAGTGTTGTATTCGCCACTGAGAGAGTGTAGATGGTGTGTGAAGAGCCCTAAGCAGCGGTCTGCATTTGGGTGATTACAGCTTTAGAGTCAGTGGCCAGGCCTCATTAACTTGAGAAATGGAAACACACAAAAAGACTTCCTAAAGGCTCCAACCTACAAAAACAAATATGTATGCAGTATGTAACAGAGGAAAACGCTCACTGTCCTGAAGATGTTGACACAAACACAAAAGAGGAATACATCACTGCTTTTCCAGTTTTGGAAAAACATCCTTTTCAGGGCTGTTAATTGACATATGAGGACTCTCTGTGAGAGAAATGTCTTTTGTCTTTGAGAATTCCATAAAATCGGTGACCTGATCAGCATCTCTCGCTCTGGGAGTTACATGGCACTGGAAAACAAACGTGACCAGAGCAAAGAAAAGGAAACTTTGAATTTCCCAGCAGTCCCTCATTGTGGGACTGCTGTTGTGTTGTTACAAGGAAGCATGTTATGCATACTATAGTAGCACAATTTGTCATCATAACAATATCAGACGGTATAAACCCATTGAAAGAGAGCAAAATGTCAGTGTTTCTGTTTATTTGCTGGTTGACAGCTGTGTTTCTGTGCACTCCCTGCAGCCTGGCGATGCTGGGAAGTCTGCCTCTCAGCACCACTCGCTCCTGGTGGCAGCCAACCAAGCAGCAGTAATCAGTGCCGCTAAGAGCGCCAGCGCTGCGGCTGGCGGCAGCCTGTCAAAGACGGCCGTGGCCACCTTGGTTAAGGGAGCTGGCAGCTCTGCCACAATGACAAAGAGCGCTGCGAGTTCAACCGGAGCCGTGGTAACAGTTGCCAAAGGCGTCACCAACATGCCCGTCATCAGCATGTCTAAGGGTGCAGGGGTGGGCGCTGTGGTCGGTGTGTCCAAAAGCAGTGGCACGTCATTGGTCACCGCAGCCTCATTAGTCAGTGGAGTGGCAGCAGGAGGAGGGAAGACGGGGGCTACTCTCTCAGGTATGTGTCCCCTGATTATCACCTGATTTGCATGAGTTCATAAGTTTAATAATCTGAACAAATCTGGTATAGGTCGAGCCACAGATTGCTCTTCATCTGGAATATATTGTGTTTTGTGTCTAGGTATGCTGAAGATCCACTCTGGAGGTTCCAGCTCCCAGCAGACAGTCTTAACTATCCCTGCCAACCAGCTGAAGCAGCTGGGGGTTGGCACTGGATCCGGAGGGCTGCAGACCATCCTCATGCCTGTTGGGAAGGGTAAGCATGGCTGAGACAACCCACTGATACACTCAGCTAGCACAACAATCAGCCTCATCACTTCTTCAAATGAAGAGTCTTTTATAACCAAAAAAAAAAAAAAAAAAAAAAAAAAAAGCTTTCCAACTAGAAAAACTGTACTCGACCTCAAAAGCATAAATCACTCCTGAAAGTAGACAAAAGGCCGTGGCAAGGGTATGTGAATAAAACATGAAGCAGTATTGGCTTTGGTTGCTTTGTGGATGTGCCGCGTCTTCTGCAACACGTTTCTGAAGAGCAGATGCTGAAGTACAGCATGTTGTTCTCTCAGATGAGTTTAAAAGAGAAAGACTAAAGTAGCAACATTATCCACTTTGTCTTTCTGAACTGACTTTATTTAGTTAATACACAGTGTGATTTATTTCTGATGGATGCTCAAACACGCTATAGATTCTCCTCTCTGCAGTAAACCATCTTCCTCCCCTCTCATTTTCCATCTTACTGTTAAGCCTATTTACCTAATGGGCCATTGATCCATCGCGTGTGTGTGTGCGTGCGTGTGTGTGTGTGCGTGTGTGTGTGCGCGTGTGTGTGTGCGCGTGTGCGTGTGTGTGTGTGTGCGTGTGCGTGTGTGTGTGTGTGTGTGTGTGTTTCTTCTGTGTGTAGTAGTGTCTAAAGGCCCAGTCTCCAGTACTCCTTACTCCTCCTCCTCCTCCACCACCCCTGGAGCAGCTGGAGCTGGAGCCTCCCCAAGTCCTGCCAGCCAGTCGTCCCCCTCCCTTGTCCTGCCTCTGGCACAAGGTGAGAGGGGTCCATCTCCACTCCGCCCACTCCACTCTCATTCTTTCCCTCTTTTATTCCCAACCTCCATTTTCTTCCATTTCCTCATGTTTTGATACTAGTGGCAAAACCAAACTGAGTTTTGGCACTGATACCGAGACCTTTTTTGATGCCCTGTTTTACTGAATAAAACCTTTAAAACTAGTTTCACTTGAATGAAATATTTCACCTTCAAACGCATCAGTGTTGAATACAAACCACAAGGAACAACTTCAACCTCGAACTCAGTGGAGTCATCCATCTCTCTTTCGTGCTTTCTGTTTGCCGCCACAGTGAAGACAGAGCCAGGCGCTGGCACAGCTGGTCCATCCCCCCCGGTGACCACTCCTGCCCCCACCTCTGCCCACGTTGCCTCAGCAGCCACCACAGTCAAGCAGGAGCAAGGGGCAGATAACTCTGCACACGACCTCATCAAGTAAGAGCAACTCACGATGCTTCTTTAACGTACAGCGCATGAATGATTCTGCTAAAGGAATTTCAGTGTTAGTATCTCCAGTTCTAACTCAGTGAAGAACAGTGTAACTTCATTTGTCACGTAGCTTTCAGTATGTTAATGGAGGGTTTGAATCATTTCTGGTCAGTCACCTCACACTTGTGATTCCCTCCTCAGCACTGAGCACATAGAGACCATGATGCAGCTGCTGACAGCCGTGGTGAAGAAATTCCCTCTGATTGTGCCAGATAAGAGTGAGTGATCTCGCCTTCCAGTTGGTGTGTTTTAAAACCGACTCCATATATTCAATGACAGTGAAAGCTAACGCGCTGGGGTTTGTCAAGCTCTTTAATTCCTTCTTTGTTCATTTAGCTGAAGACTCCCATCCGTTCTGTGCCTCTTCAACCGAGCAGTATTATTCCTGGAATATTGGCAAGCGCAGAGCATCAGAGGTGACCTCTTGTTGTGTGTGTTTGTGTGTGCGTAGTGATAAATGCTGTGCGTTGTCTGTGCCTTTGAGTGATTGTAAAGCCTCAGTGGAGTCAAACTGTTGACAAGACAGCAGAGCTAATTTTGTTGGCAAAAACTAGAATGGTGGAACTGTGACAATAAAAATAATCAGCAGCTATTTTCATGATCAGTTCATCATTTTAAGTGCATTTTCAGCTTACAGTTTGGCGATTTGCTGCTTTTCTTTCTCTTATGTGATAATGAAACTGAATATATTTGATTTTGGAAGACGACATGTTGGGCTTCAGGAAATTGTGACCTTTTTTTGCACTTTTTTCTGGCATGACTGAATAATTACTGATGACTGATGGGGGAAATATGGTATGTAGGCAGGTATGTAGGTAGAGGAGTGAAATGATTAGATGGGCTTATAACAAGCCTGTAGCAGCCTCAGATGCCAAATTACTTTCTTTCTTTCTTTCTTTCTTTCTTTTTTTGATTTTTTTTGTCACAGCAGTTGATTTAATGATTGCTTTCAGGATGTAAAGAGAATTTCAACAAATATACCGAAAAATGCTTCTAAAATACTTTCCTACTTCAGCTTTAATGCACATATTTTAATGCACTCGTGGCCCTTTTTGTTAGCTGAGTGTTTGCTGCACTTCAGAAGGAGAAAGCTTGTTTTTCCAGGATTAAGTGTTACATTGAACACATTTCACTGCTCTGCTTGCAGTGCAGTTTCCTTCAGTTAAGGTTTAATTTAACCTCATTAATATCTGACAGTAACAGCAGCCACTTACTAGCGGTTACTGTCCAGGTTCCAGGGTGAGGGCGTCTGTAATGTCAGTGATAATTTGCATCGTTTGCACTTTTGTTGTCTGTGTAATCTGTCTTGGTGCCCGGTGCTGGACCCCTGACTCAGCGCGCTTTCTGCTTGCCTCATGTCTTCCTATCTATCTGGTCAGATGTGTATCTCTGTCTGGTTGTCTCCCCTCATCTCTTCCAAGTGCGTTCATCAATAGCTCATACAGGCCAGCCCGTGTCTTAGCTGTCTATTCTCGTTCTTTACTAACATAAAAGGCTCTCAGACGAGCGCAGACATGAGTATTTATATCTAGAGGTCACTAATTTACTTAGGGGACAGGGGACTCAAAGCACTTCATTCAGCAGTACAAGGACAGCAGCAGATAGACTGCAAGGTAGCCGATACTGGACTGGAGAGATTGTAGGTGCCCAAATTTATGCTCATCAAGTGTTTGCAGTCACAAACTGGTCATCTATGTCAAGCTGACGCCTAATGTACAGTTTTACATAACAGAGTTTGCCGTGTCTCTGTGTAGCTTCAGCGAGCAGTGGCAGTAAAGCGGCTCGTCCAGGATGTGTTGGACCGCTCGCCCCGCCTGCAGGCCCTCACCCCCCCAAAGACCAGAGAGGTGGTGCAGTGGTGCCGGCAGAGGGGCTACACGCCACCTGATCTGGAGCCCCAACGCAAGAATGACGACGAGTCCATCGAGGACATCCTCACGCAGATCGACAACGAGCCCGGTGAGTTTGTGCTTTTGGTGCAAAGCTTCTACACAGGGATTCTTTACTTTGGCTTGTTTTTTTTGCGATTTCACAGTCTGCTCGTTTCTTCTTTTCAGCAGCTCACAGTGAATCAATATTTTCCCTTTCAGTGCTGCATGTGTGGGTGTAGTTCTTCTGCAGTTACCGGTTGGTCCAGTAATGTTTGCAGTCCAGTAGTTTGTGAGGGCGGCCAGTGAGCAGCCTCGGCGTTTTTGTTGGGCCGTGTCGTTTTATTCACAGCGACTTCTCATTAATTCTGCCTTTTGTTGCTAAAGGGTGAGAGACAAGGCTGCTCAGCTGAGTGAGTCACACACTCGCCTGAGCCAGACGAAATGACAGTCTGTTTGTGTTCTCCTCATCGCTCCTTCTTTCCCAGATATCTTGATTTCTAATTGTCAGATTGCTGAACTGGTAAAATGAGCCAGTCATTCACAAAAGCAAATCCCTCTGACATTTCTCAACTTTCTTCCTTTTAAACACGCAGCCACACATCAAGCCGCTGAATCAAACACTGATGCTGTGGCCCTTCATGTTGTGCTAGGACGCCGCAGTGAAACTGTGTCAAACGTACATATGAATGTGTCCACAGAGTGCCCTACGACCCTGAGTAGCTGCGAGGAGCTGGTGCTCCGGCTGGAGCAGATGCAAGCCCTGCTGAAGACCGAGCCAGAGGAGGCAGATGATGAAATAGTGGACATTGTCACGGTGACTCCTCCCTGCCAGAAACTAAAGGTCAAAGAGGAGGAGCAAGAGGCTGACGCGGAGCCCAAGTTCTTCCTGGGCCCCTGCGTGTCCGCTCAGTTTATCAGCGAAACAGCTCAGCAGGTCAGCAGCAGGGTTTTGGGAGGGGTAATGGAGGGACAGTTGATAAATTCAACCAATAACATCCTGGTATTTTGCCGCTTTTAGTAACTGAATTTTTAAGTAGAAGAAGCTGCACCACTCTCTCCATTTTTATATGATGCTGACCCCTCTGTCTCTCCCAGATCGGGGTAACCTTCCAGCCAGTCGAGGTGGAGAAGAATGTGTTCGCTCCGGGAGTGGAAGCCATGATTCTGAAGGTCGGTCACTATACAGGCCAGAACAGGGAGAAAAAAAACAGAAAAGAAAAGAAAAGTTGGCCATTCACAGCACCTCACCATTACCTCAACATACCCTTGACTAGAATGATGAATATACAGTATGTATAAAATGTACACCCGCACAGCATTGCGTGTTTCACCTTGTACTGTACGAGTGAGTGGGTTTCTTTGTGACTAATGGTGTGTGTGTGTGTGTGTGTGTGTGTGTGTGTGTGTGTGTGTGTGTGTACACTGCAGGCTACCGAACAGTTTGCCAGTGACATCCTGAGAGAAGCTCTGGCTGGGGCCTACGCCAAATCCCCTCAGAACAGGTCAGCCTCTGTTTTTTCTCTCTCTCTCTCTCTCACATGCAACCTGCTTAGTGCTCCATTTTTCTCTGCGTTCGTCGTATCTAGGGCTGGTTCAGACAACCAGTGTGCGGCTCAGATTGTTCTCAACTTGTCCACAGCAAGAAAAATTAATAATGAATGAACAGATATCCCATAATAACTGCTTCAGAACATTATCGAACTCCAGAATTTACAGCAGCTTAAATAGTTTCATTAATGACGGGATGATGCTTTACTTTGCTGTGTTTGGGTGAACACTGTAGAAACACCGTCTGAGCTAACTGTTTTTAGATTTTTTATTTCTTATTGTCAAAAAAATACCATGAAAACAGAGACCAACTATATTTTCTCTGAATCCAAAGCTTAATTTATCTCATACCTCTGTGCCACAGAGCTCTATTGTTCTCTACAAACGTATTAAAACCTGCTCTGGGTAACATCATCATTATAGTGAACTTTAGTCAGTCATACATACGCCATCCTACTGCTGTTAATACTTGGCAGAACTCCCAAAAGCGTATTCATCCGCAGCTGAAAATAGTCTCAAAAACTGACTATTTGCTCTTGTTTACAGTGCCCAGCTGTTTTTGGAGAAACTAAAGCCTTTTAAAAAATATGCAGTATATTTGAGAGCTTTTTTGCTGTTGTTTTGTTTTTTTTGTTTTTTTCTGTCTTCTGTAGAAACAAATGGGCTTGTGGCAGAGATACAGCATGGTAGGAAAGTATTGAGAGGCTCTTTGATGGTTTTGTTTTGTTTTTCTGGGATTTGTTGACAATAAGAAAAAAATGGAATAACACCAGCCGTACCCTTTAAAGGTTTTGTAGATGTTAGTGTAAAGAGATCCATCGGGTGCATTTTCCTCAGCGAGATCACTTAACTGAAGACATCTGAAATATCAGTAATTATTATTATGGTTGCTGTGTCAATTCTATTATATGCAGTTGTACATAAGGATGACTGAAAGTTAAATTAATTTCCAAGCACAGCAGTGTAACTGCTAAATACTGGTAACATCTGCACATCTGGTCCATCTTTTGGACCGTCTTATGTAACATCTGCATGCAGAAACCGAGGAGTCATTCTATGCTCTGCTTAAACATCAGCAGTCTCTACTGTCCTTACATACAGAGTATTAATGTGTATTGTTCCATTTGCATGATGTAACACACTGAGCTGAACTGATATAACAGACCTCAGAGTGCATTTATTCAGAGCTTAATGTTCAACAAAACTTACCACGACAAAGTCAGAAATATTCAGAGGCCAAGCAGTGACGTCCCAGGCAGGCTGAACTTTAACTCTGTCACACTGGGCTTCACAGGGCTCCAAAAGAGATCACAGCCATGAACATCCACCAGGCGGTCAGTAGCATCCCCACCTGTGACTTCCTCACCAACACACACATGGGTTACCTGTCTAAGGACAACTGAGGCATAACGAGACTGGCATTGACTTCTGACCGACACGCACAAAGATGTGAGGACTGTCTGAACTGCTGGTTGTGACGGAGAGACTCTGCGAGCTGACAGCTGCACTGCTCCGTGAAGACTCACACCTGGATGTAGTCCTGTTGCCTCAGGTTGCGCAGTAATAACTAATGTACTGTATTCATTAACTTGATCCTAGAAGGGCTCAGCTTGCTTCTCGCAGCAGCGGAATAACAAATGTTTCTAATACTCTGGGTATATTGTAACGTTTCAGTCCCAGTGTAGCGAGAGAAGCGGCACTGTGGGACTCGTGTTATTCGATTTTGAGAGGCTGCCACGCTCTCGCTTACCTCATAACAAGATTATTTTAATGATGAAGTGTTTTGCAGCCAGACAGCCAGCTAGACATCAGGGAAATGAAGCCTGAGTGACTTACAGGGCTCAGTGATAACATCAGACAGCTTCAGCCTGCCGTCGCACCGCCTGAACTGGAACCAGATTCAGTTCACCAGCAGAGGTGAACCACAGATTTCCAGCAGGCCTGAAGCACTAATGAACGTCTGAGCATTAGAATTCTCCAGCCATCGTGTTGATAGTGGCGTCTGGTGGCAAAGCAAACACTGAGATTTTTCCAAAAGTGTCATTGCCATGGCAACAATGATCCGTCATCATGAGCATCCTTTGATGTATTTCAGTGTTACCTGGCAGAGGTAATTATGGCTCTTGCAATATGGCTGTTTTCTAAGGCTGTTAGAAGAGGCGGCTGATTCATGTTTGTTATTTTTATGTCGAGACCTTCAGCAAATCTGTTACTGGATCTATGAATTCAAGACCATTACTCGATATTTATCTTCTCTTCTTCGTGACCCGGGTTTGATAGCCAGCTGAAAGTGCTTTTAAGTGTTCTGTTTTACAACCGTAATGTATCGATCATGTAATGTACACTGTGTATATGACCAATATGAAATAGATGGTGTTTTCAAATCCAGTTTTATTTTTTTATCTGTGAACTGTAATGCCCTCACAGTAGTGAATGTGTGTGCGTGTGTGAATATGTGGACGGTGGATGTAGTCAAAATGTTAAAGCAGTTGGTGGGAGGTGAGCGCCCGTGTGTGTTCTGTCAGCTGGCGTCACGTCGGTAGTTCTGTGTCTCGTGGAGCTTTGAATTGCGTTAATGTGCGGACGAGTGCAAGCGTTTGGCCCGAGTGCTTGTGATGCCTGTTCAGCCGAATTAGTTTAGGAGATGACACCCAAATGTTGTATTTTATTGTTCCAGTGCAAACCAAAAAATATAATCAATATTCTTGTAATAAACAAAGAAAAACTCTGGTTGAATGATGGCTCTTTTTTAAGTTACAGTCAAGTTGTAGACGACGGGCTGCAGTGTCTCTTCACTCAGGAGGGATAATGTGGGCACCTGTTACACTGGAGGGTTAAAGGGCCAAGTCATTTTATTTGGCTCTGCTGGTGTGCTGGATAATGCGAGCCAGGCAGCTGCTTCCCTCTGATTTAAACGTTCAGTGTGGAGGATTTAGTGGCGTCTAGCAGTGAGGCTGCACGTTGCAACCAGTTGAGCGCTCCGGTGCAACAGAGCTGGTGTTGGGTTTGTTCGCTCTGGGCCACCGTAGAAACATGGTGGACTCGATACACGTGATGCACAGAGCTCATTCTAAGGTAACAAAAATACAACAGTTCTTATTTCTTTTTGGTGATTCTGTTTTCTGACGTTTTAGTTTTTTCAACTCTTCTTGTGTTTTTTAATGTGTTCTGTTTTTATTGTAAAGCACTTTGTGTTTTTAAAGGTGCTATATATAAATAGCTTATTGTTTTTATCATTGTTATTATTGAGCATCACAAACCGAATTCCACTCACCACCATTCTGCTTGCTGTTTTCGTGGAGGTAGAAATCTCAAACCTGGTCAAACCAAATCAAAACTCTGCATCTGCATCGCGAGCTACCAAAGGTAAGTCATGAAAGACACTTTGTTTCTGGGTTTTTTATTTTGTTTTAGTTTTTTTTTTTTTTTTAATTTATAATTTGAGTGTCTTGACCATGGAGCACTGAATATATAGAGAACAAGCCAACCAAGAGAACAGGAGTATCGCGTTATTGCCTTAATTACATGAGTTTGTTTTAACTTGAACTGTAATTTAAAAAAACGCTTTTCAAGTTTTTAAACATCTGCCTTCACATCACTTGACCTTTGATATAAAAGCAATTAATTGCAAACGGTCCTCTGTTCATTAAATCCTTCAAATGACTCCGAAACACCCAGAACAGCTGAGAAAAAGAGCCGAGTCACATCTGATAGAAAGTGCTAAGAACCTAATATCCTTTTATTGTAATTTCACTTACATTATATACTTGCTCTTTTTCTTTAACAATAGATTTACAAAATAACAGACCCAACGATACTTTCTCAAAATAGCAAACTAACGGAATACTGAGGAAATAAATAACATATTTTCAAGCAGATTTCTAGCAACACCGAGGGGGCAACATAGTACTCTTAAAGCATACACACTTAATGACCAACCGTGCCATTCATTATCAGAGCAGACTCGACATTATGTACAATAAAAGGACGAATCAACACACACACACACACACACACAGAGAGAGAGAGCAGCCAGTTTCTTGTGCATCTATAACTGAAACAAAGAGCTTGTTTTAAAACTATTTCGTTACATGCATATTCATTTCCACAGCAACAGTTGCAGGAAGGGGTGTAAAAGGGTCCGGGGGGGTGGGGGGTGTCTATCTATCTGCCCCCCTTTGGGATACTGACGCTGCAGCTCCACAGGCTTCACAACAATCCGTTCCCTTGCATAGATTCTTGTGTTGTGGAATGGACTGAAATCATTCCCCTGTTGATTCCTTAAAACTGAAACCGATCAAAGTGGAATGGTTGGAAATCGGAGCGGCCGTCAGATGTTGAAGACCCTGGATCCGCTTTGGAAGACGGCGGAAGGGTTCGGGGGGAGCTTGGTCCTCACCAGATGTTCCTGACACGAGAGAGAGAGAGAGAGAGAGAGAGAGAGAGAGAGAGAGAGACAGGTATAACAGCAGCTTTTAAAGCGATCGCACAGATGAAACCAGAGAGGGCAGCAGCTGTAGGGCTCACACCAGACCCATGAAATGAGAGGAGACTGGTTGGACTGTGCCGTCAGAAAGCATCAGGTCGGCTGTCAGAGCGCGAGCAGCCTGGACTGTAGTGCCACTTTCTGCTTAGCGCTGCTCAGTTCTGCTGATGGCAGCTGTTCTCAAAGCTCGGGCCAGAATCTATCTGGGCCGCAGAGAATAAATAAAAGTCGCCCATATTCCATCATGACCGGCAATGATTGGCTCGGTCAGTGAAAGCAGACCGGGCCGTTGCGTGGCGGTGGAGTGTGGCAGCTTTTGTCAGACAGCATAGGTCTTTGGAGAGATTGACGGCCTGCTGTCCCAGCAGCACTTTAAATGTGGCTGTGCGGCGCTGTGGGTGGCAGGGAAGGCAGTACATGCTGTTCAGCAAGTCAGATTGGTGTGTGAGTGTGCTCCCCACCCCAACACACACACACACACACTCACTCCAGCTTTTGTGCTCTGTGTAACAGGCAGGTCTGCCTCTCTCCTAAATTAGATTGGTGCCAAAGAAGACTGCAACCCGGTGCAACATCGCACTTTAACAGATAATCCATCAAATGCTGCTGCTAACCCCCCCCTCCCCCATCCCCCACTTCTCTCTCACTCTCCATCACACGCTGCATCTCTCTCCCCAGCTTTCCCCATCTCTGTCTCTTTTCCATCAACCTTCTTTTGCCTTTCCACTGCTCTTATTTCAATCCTCTCCTCCCTGCCAGAATCCTGCCAACTTGGCACAGGACTCTCCCGCTGTTGTCCTGGGCAGCGTGGGAAAAGGGAAGAGGTCCAAGTGAAAGAAGAAGCGAGAGGGAAACAGGAAGAAAGGCTGGCTTGGGTGGTTGTAGAAAAAAAGAGGGGAGAAAGAGAAAAACAAGGGATGAAAGAACGAACGGGGGGCATCTGCAGGGGCGATTTTTGAGAAACAATAAACAGCTTTAAGTATTTTAACCTGAAATATTATAAATAGCTACTGTTTGTAGCTCCAAATACCTGACAGCCACGGACATTTTACGAAGCCTCAGCACACAGACATGTAACAGGCAGTCCTACCCCACGAAGTATATGTAGGAGTAAGACCCCCTGACTGAAAGAGACACAAATCAGCTGCAGTCGTGTCCTCGTCTTTTTGCATCTCTTTGTGGTTGTTTTGTGTCTCTCTCTGTTTGATTGTTAACTTCATACAGAGGCTCTGGTCCGGGGCGCTTGGCCTGGGTCAGTCGGCCCGCTCAGTAATCCATCCATGCTAACACGTTGGCTTGCTTACAATCCATCTACAAAGGTGTGCATGTTTTGAGATGCAGGCCCTTAAATTTTTCTTGATTTAGCGAACAGCTTTGTGAGCTTTGCATAGTTGTGATGAAGCAGGTCCCTGAATCCAAGACAATAAAGTGAGACAAGCCAGCTACCTATCTCCCTCTGACTCTGCTAAAGGAGGGCACCTGGGCACCCCTTGCCCCCACCCCTGGGTAAATGGAGAGACAGAGAGAGACAAAGGAGGTAGCGGGAAAGCAAATTTTAGGCTGCATTGTCCCTGCAGACTTTCTATCCTCTTCATGCAGTTTAAAGCCATTGTGAGCAGCATTTCCATGCCTCTGCCGTGCGTCTACTGTATGTCTCTGCCACACGAAACCGCAGCGCTGTTACACATTGTATTCAGAAGTTAAGCAGGGTTTGCCCGTGAGCTCCGAGAGCACAATCCAAAATCTCGAGGGGGGCTGCCGCCTCTAAGCTGACTATAAAACAACCAAGAATTTGTCATAACAAAAGATTCCTGCTGAGGTTTCCACTCTGCATGCTAAATGTGTTCCCCATTCAGCGGTTTTGTCTTGCTCATCCCTGACACACACTCGGGATTATACAGCCCCATCCTCGCAAATCTGTTTGCCTTGTGTTGCAGTTGCTCAGCCTGATTCCGCACACACACACACACACACACACACACAGCTGAGAGTACAGGGCTGCACTCATTCAAGTCGGACACGTGGGGCAAGCTGGATTTCAGGTTGAACAGAGGTTCAACTGTGGATGGGATGTTTTAAATTAGAGTTGAGTGAGTTCGAGAAAACGCGTCAGTTGGTCTCATCGGTCAATTGTCTGCTGCGTGTCATACAATTAGAGACACCTTTTATCTGTTGAGATGGATTTGATCTGTTATAGGTGGGGGGCGCACACAATCTGACAGATTGATTTGAGCAATAATGAGAATTTCATGGCTGCCCGACTCCTTTATCATCAAGAGCAGATTGATTTTGATTTCAGCAGCTTATTTGGGACTTAACCATTAAATCTTTTAATGAATAGATACAGTCGGTCCCACTAAACGAGGACGCTTGGTCTGCTGGTGATAACACAGTTTGGCGCAGTGATGTATTCTACAGACTGACATCACATACTGAGAGTGCCCTCAAAGACAAATACCAGCAGAGTGCCATGGCCCAGTGTAATGCATACTGGAGTGGGATGTGTAATGCTTCGTCAGACACCTCTGCAGGGGGCTGGTGAGTCAATAATGAGTTGGCAGTGAGTGGGCCGGCGGTGACCGGGGTGGATTATCTAAGATCAACTTGATTTGCTGCCAGGCCGGTTTGTGTTGCACTGGCAGACTGTGGTGTAACTGAAAAACGGCACCGTGAACATGTGTGTGCATGCGGCTGTGTGTGTATAGCATCGACTGCAGTGTGCAGACCCACAGCCGAACATACTGCCAGCAGCACATCCCTCCTTAATGTGCCGTGAACTCTCACTCCAACTGGGCCAACTGTTATTAATAGAGTCCGTGTCCTGCAGTTGACATCTCTCTCTTCCACCTCCATCACTATAATACGGGTACTGAGGGACATGATGGTTTAATAGGAGAGTCATTACCCTGAAAACTATGCAAATACCTGTAAGGTCATGTTTTTCTCCAATGCATTAATCACTTTTTGCTAAAGCTCAGAAGTTGCAGGACACACAGGGCTGAAAAAATGCTGAGGTCATGAGTTCAAGTTTCAACCTTGAAAAATACTTTTTATTTTCACTTTAACATTTTATTTATTGTGTTAATTGCAGGTAATTTAAGTGTATTGTCTGGAAATTGTACAACCCCAATTCCAAAAAAGGTGGGACCAACTTTTTGAAATCAGGGTTGTATTTCCCAACATGAACGTCCATGTCCCATGAAAACCACGTATCTCCAAAATGTCTCACTAGCTGAGAGAAACAGCCATGTTTCGTGCTCTGGGACAATGCATTTTTCAGGTACAGTGGATTTTTAAATGTGTGTATTTAGCCAAAGAAGTGGGAGAATTTGCTCAGCCCATGTAGAGAAACACCAAAATTGGAGATTTTCACAAGCTATCGATTCTGCAAATTCCCAGAAACAAGATTCTCCAAAATAATGAATCCTTTATCAATTTATTGGCCTGAAAGCACTTAAATTGGTTCCTAAACCCCCCAAATACTGAGTTCAGCGTCCTCAATGGTCGCTACAACCCTGCAAACACAGCTTCTCACACAAAAACACATTTTCTAACCCTCTCACACGCCTTTCAGTGAGAGATTTATCAGGACAGCAGACAAACCAGCCTGACCCGGTCCAGCCCAGGCCAGATGGCACTGAGGGGTGTGGGCGGGGAAGAGGGATGGCACTAAACCTCCGGAGATTCCCAAAAACTGTCTCGCTTACTGTCAGGCAACAGCTGACCTGAGCAACAGTACTCAGAGAGGGAAAAGGGGGGATATGTCCCCTCACCCAGTTTATCCTATGATAATCTGGAACAACCTGAATCGATGCCTTCACAGCCTCGTGAGCAAATCCTCTCGCCTTGTTGCACGTAGTTCTGCTTCATCCAGACTGTGCGCTCGTCTTTCTGTCTCAGTTTATGTCTGAGAGCAGCAGAAATCTGGGACAAAATGTACAATTGGGTGATTCTTTTGTTGTTGTTGTTGGCCACACTGTTGGCATTAAAAATACAAACGCTCTTTAACATAATGTACGTTAAATGATGCTTTCCGATAAGTTTTTCTGTGTTGTGGTAAACACTTAATATTTCTTAAAAATAAGAATATTTCTAACCCGCAAACTGATGTTAAGATCAATTCAATGACATAAAAGAAATATAAAATGTGTCTTCATATGGAGAAATCAGTGATTTTGTTTGGTGTGTCTAAACAAGTACAGTTATGTGGTATAATTAAAAATGATTAATTTAAATCATTTAAACAAATGGATTCATGATCCATTAATAAAGTACTTCAGTGCAGCCATGCTCAGAAATGATTTCACATCTGTTTGTCTCCAGGTTTGTTTTATTTAGCACAGTTGGAAGAACTACCAATTTACTTTTCTGTTCTCATTGAGCCAGCTCTATCCAGGTCAAAGTAATGAGTGTAGCACCAGCAGAGTGTTACCTAACACAGCACATGGCCTGTTTTAAACAGCTGGGTCACTTTGAGCTGCTTAGGGACAGAATGCTGTATCACTTTTCTGAGACGGCCCAGCAGCAACAGGCCACCAGGGAGATGAGTGAAGATGACTTTCAGGAGGAACGTGCTGCAGTTTAAACCTGTAGCTCTTCCACTGAACTCTGCAAACCTACGGCTGGTTCAGTGATGTGCATTACATGGCTCCTCCGGCTGAATGCCTGACGCCGGCGAACAGCATTGCCTCCTGTGCTTACCTCTCCCTTGGTCGTTCCACTGAGCTCGGCCCTCTCGGGCAGGGCGCTCTGCTGGAGGCCGGAGGGGCTCAGTGAACTGCCGGCCTGCAGGGCAGTGGGGAGGGGCTGGGGGACAGCAGCGGGTTGTATATTGGTGCTGGCAGACGGGATGACGTGCTCCCCCTGATGCAGCCCTGTGGACCTTTGGGCCTCCCCACTGTAGGCAGCCTGGTAGCTGGTCTCACGTGGGACGTGGGTGGCCTCTGTTCCTGGACTGGAGTACTGAGCTGGGGGATTTCTCCTTGCACTTTTGGCCGGTCTCACCCCCGTCCATGGCCTGTACTCTTGCCTGGAGGAAGTCAGATGCATCAGTAGGCTGACAGATGCCACGTGGATTACATTCAGCACAGGCTAAAGGTTTCTATCCGGCTTGTATGGGTGGATGGTCCAGATTTTTACCTCTGTCTCTCGCAGCTGCAACGCAAAATCCCCCAAATACCCATTTAACTACTTTTACAGTATTACAACAGCTCTAACTGGAGCTCTGGACCACCCAGAGGGTTAAAACAAATACTTCTAATGCAAGCATTCAGTTGGTCTTTTCCTCCAATTTTTACAAAACACTTTTTCAGGCCTCTAAAATCTATTCAGATCAATCGATCTGAGAGAGGAACGTCACTCTCTGGCTGCTCTGCTTGTAATTCTCAGGAACCTGAAGTGCAGGGCGATTAGCATCATTTCTTCTCTTTGGAGGCTCACAAGCCAAATAGGTTGAGAACCACATACTTCTAGCCCACAGACTGAAAGGAAAATGCAGACAGGAAAATCAAGCATTCACACTTGAGCTCTCCTATATATGAATACGAGATGTGTAAGAGAATTATTGATGACCCCTATCTGCATGCAGGCTCTCTGAGGGGGCCAATAAACTGTCACTAAAACGCATGTAATAAAGCATCAGAGCAGCAATCAGCTCATTCCCAGGGTCCCTGACTGGCCCAGTGCGCAGGTGGAGTGGACAGCGACTGGTGCTGAAGCAAGCAGAAGATGACCTACCTGTAGGAGCTGGTTTTTCTCTCCTCCGTCCCCTGCTGCTCCCCCCACCTCTGCCCCCTGCCCCGCTCCTCTCTCTCCTCCTGCGCCTGGCTGTGGAAACTGTTCACCGGGCTGTCCGACACACTGTCTGCCCTGCTGCCCCCGTTACTAATCCAAGGGAAATTCTCCTTCCTGGGTATGGGCCAGGGTTTGAAATCCTGCTTGTACTGGGTCACGCTGGGGAAAGGCACTCCGGGCGGGTGGTAGTCCTCCCGGGGCTTGTAACTGGGCTCCTTCCGCGCCCTGAAAGATCCCCGGGTCCCGGAGCCATCCGTGGGCGCCTGAGGGGAGCCAACAGAACGCGGGTCCGGGGTTGAGTAGTTATTCCCGGGTGCGCGCTCCGAGGCGGAGACCTGTTTGGTGACGGACCGCACCTCCTGCTCGGCGATGTCCGAGTAGTTCTGGATGGTGAGCGGCACGGACAGGTCCGATTTGTCGAACTGGTTCCAGAAGCGAGCCAGGCAGCACACTCTGCTGATGCACGGCCAAGCCATACCAGCCCCCCCGAAAGTGTTTTGACTTGTGGAGAAGAGGAAGAAGAAGAAGAAGAAGAAGAGGAAGAAAAAAAGACAAAAAGAAAAAAAAGAAAAAAGAAGAGAAAAAGAAGAGCAAAAGATCAAAGGTTACATTCAGGCAGAGTATCGCCCTCCCTCCGCGGCCGCATGCGGGAAGCTGAGAAAAGACAGAGTCCAAGAGTCCATGTCAGCAGCGGAGGAGCGCCAGCAGAGATGAGCCGGTCTGTCGGGGACCGTCATTGAATATTCCTCTCACGTGGTCTGTGATAGTGCCTCCACTATGCAGAGGAATCTGTGGCAAATGATTCTCCGCATCTCCAGCCGGAGTGTCCGCGTCGATCTCACCGCCGTTCGTCTCCTCTGCATCCAAACACATGTGCAATTAAAAGCTTCCCCCGGAGATGTTTGATGGCTTCTCCGCTTGCCATCACTGATACTGTTGGCTGCTACCAGTATGCTGAGGGTTACATAATAATGATGCAGTGTACACAAGTATACAGTAGAGGCTGGTGGATGGGCTCAACTTAAACAGCTCATCAAGCCCCAGAGCCCAGCTGGAGCGTGTGTGGAGGATGTTTTTCACACCATTTCTCAGGCTCCTCTTGGCCATGTGTTGCATCAGCTTGCTTCATTTTCCATGGAGGTCACCATGGACATACACATTTTAGAAAAGCACAGGCATAAATAATGAAAGGAGTAATGGATGAATTCCAATTAGCTGCTTCATGCATAGTCCACACATGCAGGCTTTTCTTTTTTTTAAACGTAGATTTATTCATGTGTTTTGGCCTTTTGTCCACACATTAACTCAGAATTAGGTCACTGAAAATGAAGCTTTTGGAAAACTCCTTCCAGGGTGAGGATATTCAGAAAGTCTGTTTGCAGTGTTGATCTGCAGACAGAGCTTTCGGCTTGTGTGTCCATTGTTATCTCCTTTGATTTTATGGGGTGATTTTCTGCAAAATAGTGCTGGTGCTAACCTTACGCATAAGTGTGCAGTTACGTTTCCACTTTTATTGAGGAACAGAGGCGCCAGAATGGTCACAGCTACATACTCCAGCAGTCCGGGGACACAGACTCCACCGCCAGTGTTACTGCTGTGGCAAAAGCAGGTTGGACAGTAGACTGGACAAAACATGGACGTAGTCTCCATGGCCTCGCCTACAGGTGTCTGAAGAGCCATTGTGAAGCTCAGTGACAGTGGCATCGATTGTCGCCATCTTGAAAGTGATTGACTCCTCCAAACTCCCAGTTTATCCAAAAATGGGCAAAGAGGCAGAGCGTGGGTGGAGCTGAGGTGGACCTGGTTGCTGAAACCTAGCAGCTAGCTGTCACGCAAAGCAGCCATTCCTATAATTATGCTTAACTTTAAGCCTGAGTATGATCTAAACAAGTGAGTTATATAAAAATTCACCCCCGTACAGTTGTCATGATAAGCAGTTGTGTATAGAGACCAAAACTGTTTTTTGTATAAGTCTGAATGCATGTTTATTTCTACTGTAATGTTGTGCATTTTAATATGGGGGGTCTATGGGAATTGACTCGCTTTTGGAGGAAGCCATTCAAGGAACTGCAGTTTTTGTCATTGTTTGCATTTTTCAGCCAAAGGGGCTGCAAGTAGCCCACCAATAATGGCTTTTCTTCAGGCTTCTGATTGGCCAACACGGCTTTAGGATCACAGTGATATCAGCATCTGTTGGTTTGGCAGGCTCTTGACTGAGCTTCGACTTCGCTACTAGGTGTGGACTAGGCATCAGGGTCCTGGTATCGTGTGTGCTCACTCGCTGACTGTCACACTTTCATGGCTCACTGAGACACTTGAATAGAGCTATATTATGTTATTACTAAAACCTGTGCTTTTCCTACTATGACAAGTCAAAATGTCTGTTGTGACAAGCTCAAGTTAGTCCCATGGTGGCCCAGAATATCCTCATTTGTCTGATCTCTCAATTGAAAACAGTACAAAGACGATATATTTAATGTTTTACTCATCAACTTCATTGATTTTTGTAAATATGTGCTTATTCTGAATTTAATGCAGCAACTTGTTTCAAACAAGTTGGTTCAGGAGCAGCTAGCGACTGGGAAAGTTGTGGAATGTTCCAAAAACACCTGTTTGGAACATTACACAGGTAAACAGGTTCACTGGTAACAAGTGATAGGATCATGATTGGGTATGAAAGAGGCGTCCTGGAAAGGCTCAGTCGCTCACAAGCAAGGATGTAGAGAGGTTCACCACTTTGTGAACACATCAATGCATGAAGGATATTAATACATGAGCTCAGGAACACTTTAAAAAACTGTTGTCATTAAACACAGTTCATTTGTACATGATTGCGTTCTGTTTTTATTACCTTTAAACAGCTTTTCTGGAATCAGGGTTGTACCTTTTGGGCTTCCACATGGGATTAATGACGTTCACTGTTTCCTCATACAGATTTTGCTGCTCAATTTAGGCCAGACCATAGACTAACAGAGTTTCTTTTTTTCCTGTCCTCTCGAGATAAAAAGCTCCATTTTTTCTTTTTTTTTTGAAACAGATTGAAACAATATTTACTTTCAATCTTGAAACAGGAAGTTGTGTCGCTTTAATGTCACGCAAGACAGGATTCTTGGCTTTGACACCAGAGAATTGGCAGGTCATAATCACTCATATGGCCTGTTTTGAAAGTCAGGTACAAGTGAACCATTTTGCTGTTTAAGTATGAGGATTTAGTCATTACCCCCCATGGCTCCAAGTAAATTATCTGTTGGCCAGAACAAACTTGGGTTTACCCCAGTTACTCCATCTGGACACACTGTGTGTCAGCTCCAGAATTTATCAGCATCAACCAGACAGGAAAAAAAAAGTGGATTACAAAGCTTGACACTATGAGCACATCATATCTTGCTACATTGACCAAACTATCCTTAACATTGTGTCTATCTTTTAGAAATAAGTGTAATCAAGTGGTGTTAGAAATGGATGAAGTGTTCTCTGGTTCTTCTGAGATAACTGATTATTTGTCCTTAGTGGTGGATTGGCAATAAAAGAGAGAAGCCCTAAAAAGGAATGAGATGAGAAAAAGCTCTTACTGGCAAAGTTTCTGCAGGGAATTACTGTTGACTGTAGTTCAGCGAGTGTGAAATGGAGGGATATGCACTGAGTTGACAGAATGGCACTTGATGCAGCAAAGGCATAAGAACGTCCCTCTGTGAGCTGTGCATAGGGAAGGAGGGCAGATTAGCCTCTCACAGCGAGGCAGCACAGAGCCACTGAGGTGGGTTTGACACAGAAAAAGCAACTCACTTCGATGATGAACGGCCACATGCAGCACATAAATCATCTTACCTGTTAGTTTAACTCTAAGTTCAGGATTTATCTGCTCTCGTTCACACCGCTGTGCTTTCAGTGATAGATGGCACAGGTCGACGTGAGCCAGAAACATTCGCTGCAGACGACTTTTCAGTGACACATCATGAACTAGGATGATAATTGGGAGGTTATCAGTGATTTCCTGAAGCGGTTCATGAACATTATCCAGGTAGGAATATCTCTTGAAAATAGCTGTGTGATGCTGCCATCTGCAGGGGGAAATATGACATTACTCTCCTGCACATATATGTATATTCATTTTTCTTATGCATTGTGTCCAAAAGACAGACATGAGAGAAGTATTCAGATCTTTTACTTAAATACAAGCAGCTATGCAACACTAAAAATAGTCCAGTTCTGCATAGGCACCAAGTCCTGGATTGCTTATCTGGAAACAGCAAAATGTACTTAAAGCCTAAAAGGTCTAATTATGCAGAAATAATAATCTATAAATAATACAGAGAGACCATATAAAAAAGTTCTGCTACTTTTCTTTAATCTTGGGAAATATTGCTGAATTTTACCTCTTCAACCCTCAAATAGGTATTTAAATGAAGCGATCTAAAAAGCTTGACAAATACCAAGCTGGATTGCGTTGTTTTAATGTTCTCTGCTAGTTTTGAAGTGTTCATTCTCTGACCAGCATCGCTGTCGCACTTATTTTGTAAGTACATCCACCACAATCAGATTTGATATTACAAATAGAGATAGTCAGCATCATTCTGCATATATTTTGGTGCTGATAGTTTTTGTGCAGCATGCAAAGTGAACTCTTTACAAGTGGATCTATATCAGCCTTTCATTTTCACATATCAAGAGGTTATGAGTGCCTGTTCTTTTTAACTCTTTTGAACTACAGCGGATCTACAGCAGCAACAGCTCACAGTCAAAGATGACTGTTTCACAGTCATCTTTGGCTCCTTGGAACGGGTTACACAAGGCAACATGGTCTGCTGAGTCATTTTGTATGTCTCTGTGTTCACTTTCTGTGAAGGTTACATTTCCCGTAAAAGCCCCTTGACATTAAAATATATGCCATTTTGGCTGATAATACAATATTATATATACTAATGTGATTATTTTGATTATTTTTAAAAAATTGGCTACTTAAATTGAAAATTCAACAACCCATAAGTGTCCATTGTTAGGGCTTTAATTTATTTAGACCAAAAGTCCAGAGGAAGGCTGCCGATCATCACATTTGAGTAGCTGGTAACAAAGAAGATGTTACATGTATAATGGCAGTGAAGTACACAGTGCTAACTATAATTAAAAAACAAAGACACTGAAAGAAACGGATTTTGTTAAAACAATTGCATCTCACTAAAAAATGCCAAGGCAGCATGTAAACGCAGGTCACGAAAATGTTTATGTCGCTCCGTCAGGACCAGATGTGACACAAACAGGAAATCTGACTCTCTTCTTCAAAATAAAAGCTCGAATGAGACTGCAGTTTATTAAGCCCATGCTGGCAGGCGCACTGTAGCTTTAATGGTGTAAAACTACAACATGTGGATTTATTCACACTTCTGAATCGGCGTTTTTAACCACAACAGAGCCACTGGGGAACGAGGAATTCGTGAGCAGCTCCATACGATCATGTAATGCAAAGCCTGTTCTGTATAATGTGTGTTATAGAATGACATAAAGTGTGAAATTGTAATTAAAGTGGCTGCAACAGCTGGGCTCCAGCCACACGCATTCCCGGATACGCCGTGCTCACAGTGTGGGCAGGATTATTGACTGTATCCACGTCCGGCGAGGGACCTTCAGAAGCACTACACAAGACTTAAAAACCAGTTTGTGGTTATTCTGTCTTGAACCTTTAGCTTATTGCTAAACTGGTGTTCAAATCATGTTACCGTTAGCGTCACGGCTTGTTTGGGACACGTGACACAGTCATTTAAGCTAGCTGGCACGTTAACGGTGAGCCAGTTGTTTTTAACCAGTCCATTGTTTAAAACGATACGAAACCACCGGATAGAAGGTTAACTTCTAGTGAAATGACCAAAAATATGATTGGGTGTTACTGAACTGGAGCAAGACTTATTGGAGAGACCGTTAGCTTGCAGTACCGCTTCCGACCATGAGTGGCAGCAATGAACGCAGCGATGCAATGAACGACGGAGAAAGTCCAGAGAAATATCACACATTTCAGACTTCAGATTTTTTTTTAAATTTAAAATCAGATTCACGAAATCAATGATTGACTGATCGTACTTAACGCTTACTGGAAGTGAGGTATGGCACCCCCCGAAACCATATGGATTTTGAATTTGGAAATGCATCCAGTCGAAATCCTTAACAGCACAGAGGGGTGTATCACACACTGCATGCAGAGCAGGGTTAAGTATGTTTTCTCATAACTTTTTCATTTGAGAGAAGAACTCTCAAACTCTAGCAGCACTTAAAAAAAACAAGTGATCCTCAGTCACTTCAACATCTAGCTTTGAAGAGCGAGTCAGAAATAAAGCAGTGGTAGGAAAAAGAGTCAAGCCTCTGAAGGAACATCAGAAAACGATGAAATAGAAAATACAAACCACCTTGAATTTCACATGGGTTGGGTCAGTTAAATGAAATGGCCTGCACCCCATTGGAGTATGTTTTGTTTTTTATACATAACTCCTTCCTGGTGAAGTTTAGCTTCTCTTTCATGAGTTTGTATGAGGAATGTTTTTCCGTTGCAGTACTTAATGAGCTGTGAATGTCTGAAATGGTTGGATTTTTGCTGCAGAATTAGACCATAATATGAACACACACTACAATAGTCCCTGGAGCAAAGCTAGTAAAATGACAGCCAGAGTGAATGCATTTAAAAAGGTTTTATTCTGAAATGGATATTGTGATTTATTTATTTATTTTTTTTACATGTCACAGAGAATATGGACCACCTGCCAGATGACAACTCCAGATACAAATATGCTGACTACTGGAATGAAAGATTCAAGACAGAGCAGAGTTATGACTGGTTGGGCTGCTTCTCCAAATTCCAGCACCTTCTGGAAGAACACATCAAGAAAGAAGACTCTATTCTGATACTTGGTTAGTAGTATTATGTTCTTCTGATGTGCATTTTGATTGGAGGCTCCTCTCTTCATCTTCTCACTACACATTATGCATAAATGAAAATAACTCTCAATACATTGTCACCATTGTCCTTCTGAGTGTCAGATAGCATCATCATGGTCGTCAATGCTGGGATTAGCATCATTTATACAGCTCTAAAATCCTACTTTTTCAGTATATAAGACGAGTATTAATCGATTTGACACCTGGATGTGCAGAAATCTGCTGCATAACAGGCTGTTAAACTCAATGTGAAAGTGGAGCTGGATGTTGTCTGAAACTGTTCAGTAATATTGGCAATGCAATGCCTGAGTCCTCTGTTTGTTACTTTGCCTGTGAAACACATTTCAATTAATAAAACTAGCCAAACTTTTACGTTGTTTAACGCAAGCAGCCAAAAGAAATTTAGACTAATTTTATCAGTCTAAAAGTCTAAAATTTACAACCTTATTTAAACTTGCAAGAAAAGAATAAATTTAAAAAAAAAAAAAAAAAAAGAAAAAAAAAAAAAAAACCTGAAAAAGCATGTAAGGACACCTCTAAGCTCTTGGCTGTTTTTTGTCATTGAACTTTTGGAGTGAAATTTCTACAATTGTCCACAAGATGTCCCTGTTGCCTGAAAATTAGAGCCCCTTCTCTTGCATGCAGCTTTGCCTGCAGTACCTGTTTCTTAAATGGCCCTGCAGCTCTGTAAAACCTCCTCCAAAATCATTTGAAGCATGAGCTCTGTGTTTTGGCTGCTGAACATAAAACAGGTCTGTATGTGAACTGGAGCTGCGCAAAATATGAAGCAAGTACCCTCAGAGCCAAAACTGGTGGAGGCATTGTCACTATAAGCACAGATTCTTCAGTGGGTCCCTCTTGGTTTAATGTTTGTTTAACACCAGAGTGAAATGTGTCTGTTCATAGTTTGCATATTAAACTGCTATTTGCCAACTAATGCTGACAGGCAGTGTGCAGCTCTGGACTTGTGTGTTACAGTGGTTCTTACTGTAATTTCATTGCTTCATCTATGCAGCTGCAATCCAAAAAAGCATCTTTTTCCCAGAGGTGAAGCTGGATGCTGTGATGGTGTCACTTCTTTGGAATAGAGAATAAGCAGCATCATTGACAAAGGCTAATTTGGACAGTTAAAAGGTTGTAAAGTTGTTTTAATAACGATTTTCCTTCTTTATAATTCAGATGAGTTATAGACAGATGCCACTATACTGAAATGCCAGCTTGAAAGTGTTTTGTTGTTGGACTGTTATACCTCCACACAAGCATAGAGGGCTATGGTGGTCTGTGTTTTTCTGATACGAGCCTTGTTTATGCATGCTCAGTGCTGTTTGTGTGTATCAGGGGGCTTTGTTAAATTTGTGTTAGGGACTGACAGGGGCTTCTGTGTGTGTACGTGTGTGTGTGTGTGTGTGTGTGTGTGTGTGTGTGTGTGTGTGAGTAAAGGAGAGGGGGACTGAAGAAGTCGTCAGAAGTTGGGTATCCTTTGCTCCATTAAAAACCTCTGCGTTTTGCTGCTGTCTAATTCCTGCAAAGCCACAGTGCTATTAAACAGGCAACTTTATTACACCTGGAGATCTTCTTTTTTAATTCCAATGATGGTCTGGCTCCCTGCTGGTTAAAAATTAAAAAAAAAAAATCCTGTATTTGGAAATGCATTTCTACATGAGAGAAAAGACAGACAGACACAGATAGTATGCAGCCTCACTTTTTCAGTGTGCGTCATCGGCACACCTACAGCAGAGGCGTGAGTGGGCTCTGGAGTCTGACATATAAAATATCTTCTCTTGCCTCTCTCCTGCATTGCACTGCAGCAGGCAACACCAGAGCAGGCCACTTTCTGCACGCTGATTTAAGCCCAAAGGAAAGCCATTATATCGCTTGAGAGCACTCATCTTGGAGGGCATCTCTCTCTCTCTCTCTCTCTCTCTCTCTCCCTCTCTCTCTATCTATCTATCTATATATAATATATATACCTCTCGCCAGATTGTGGAATCGCACGTTTCTGTCACGAGCACGTGTTGATGTCTTCTTCACACACATGAACAGATAAGGAGCTATATAGAGAAGCCTATGTGTGAACCCTCACGTGTTGCACAGACATGAAGAGCTCTTAAAAGCACTTCAGTATCACCACGCTTGGACAAATGCCTGCCACTGTTGTACGCATCTCCCGGCTACCCTCACTTGTCAGGTCTGTCAAACCAGAGAGACCATTGGTTCGTATAAAATGACAGAATAAATTACTGTCACCAAAGGGGGGCCAGGGCATAACTTGGAGGAGAGGAGGGGAGACGTCAAAGAAAGACTTGAGGCGCCACGGTGCTGTTTGTGCGTATGATGGATGGATGGATGGATGGATGGATGGATGAAGGAGAGAGATGCAAGGGAGGTAAATAACTAATCAGGTTTGGGCCACTCAGCTGTCTCAGACGAAGGTCTGTGCAGCACAGAGACAAAGATACAAATGAGGGTGGGATGGGAACTGGAACGCTTTGCTGCATGCTGAAGACAATTTTAACATCTTCCTCCCTTCCCATTTTGTTCATGCGCTTTGTTTAAGTCTCTGTTCTCTGTTTATCTGTACAGTTACTTTTCAGCCTCTGTTTACTTGTTTCCCTCCCACCCCACCTCTTTCCACCCACTTTTCTAACATCTGGAGAGACTGGCTCCCCCATCACACTCCCCACCTTCTTGGTAGCCCACTTCTGCCTTTCTTTATTATTCTTTCTTTGTCATGGACTCCTACTCAGCAATATCAGTCCTCAGGTCTAGACTACAACCACGCACATCCCGTTTCTGCACGTCAACGGTTTTACGATAATCTGAACTGGAACTGAGTAACGTGAGAATGTGTCATCAAACATTAGCGTGATCAGCTCTGGTTTAGGGGTTTGACCAATAGAGATGGGCGATGCTGCTGTGCATGAATTCTTTTTGATCACGTACCAACTTTATAATGGCAGCAGGGTCATAATAGTTCTGCTTTTAAAAGATAAATCTGATGATGTTCTTCAGTATATGCAGGAAATCTTCTTTGTGATATTCTACATTTTTATTGTCAACCAATTCTGAGTCCAAATCCAACATTTTAAGTGTTATTTGTGCATCTCAAACATGATTATTCCTGTGCCACAGACCTCCATTGTTTTCCAAAAACACACAATTGAGCGCATGTTTCGTTATTATGATCAACTTGGGCATTGTAGTTTATTTTGAGCCAGTCCCACATACACTGTCCTGCTGCTGTAAATACGCACCAGTGCATCAAAGCCAGAGCAGAAAATAGTTCCCATCAGATACACTATTTACTGCTGTTTGAGTCATGGTTACTAAAAACAGTGCCCAGCTGAGACTGTTTTCCCTTTTTTTAAAGCTAAGAATGAAACTATGTGTTTGTGACCAGCTTTTAAGGATTTACGTGCTCAGCATGGGACCAGTGACTTGAGGCTGATCACCAGAGACAGGTTAGCAAAACTAGAAACTCTAGAGAGATGGATTAACACGTTGGTGGGTTTGCTTTTCATGGCATTTGTTGACAATAACAAAAATATCTCCAGCATTTAATTTTACGAAATGCCTGAAGATGTGTTCTCGTAAACACAAAACAGTTATTTCCTGCCTGTTTTCTCTGAAAGTGGCAGACATGGACAGCAATATATGGATGGTGAATGGACTTATATAGTGCTTTTCTATCTTAAAGGTGCAGTCAGTGATCAGAATCCAATAAGCATTTTATCAAATTCAGTGAATGTCTCCAGCACGGTCTGCTACCTGATCTGTTGTTCACACACACACAGTCCTGGCTCTGTATGTGGAACAAACAGCACTATTCCAGCCAATCAGCAACAGGCGAACCAACTGGACTCTGACTCCTGCGTCTGTTTCTGCTGCCTACTCTCCTTCTTCCACATTCTCACCCGTGAAGAGCAGAGCTATGCAATGACAGTGCTGAAGATATTGCTGTGGCTTGCCAGTGGCAGAACTCACATTATCTCCTGGTGAATTACACGTCCTCACCTGTGTGACGTTACTTATTGAAGCTAACGTACCCTCCGGCTGCTCTGATATCGCCCATATTTCTGTTTTGTTCAGCTCGCCCGGTTGTTAATGTCGTTGCTTTGGGAATTTGCATCCATGAATTTGGGGGACAGACCTCCTGAAGGAGCACTGAAGGCAGAGTCTTCCTCCAGAATCGGTGACTCCACCTTTAACTGATAAAACTTTACATTCAACCTCTCATTCACCCATGAAGTTGCTGGCCTGCCCATTGGGACCAACTTCATTGAGGAGCTGGGGCTCAAACTGCCAACCCTGTGATCACTGGATGACACGCTCCTCCTGGATTGATCCTAGAAAGCAGATACAGTATTGATCCTCTGGTCTAGCTGGTAGAATCATTCATAATAGCACATCCAGGTTTAGAAGCCGCACTGCCCACCCAGACACCCACTTCAACAACAAAGACATTAGCTTGGTGTTGTTCTGTGTGTGATGTTTATGAATATGCGGACAGTTTTGAAACAGTACTGCTGGCATGTTCCAGTTTTTTAATGGAAGAGAAACTTCAAGCTTGATAATAATGTAATATAATTTCTGAAGCGCTGTGTGTGACTTACACGGCCTCATAATGTGACATTACGATGCTCATTGCTGACTGGGTCGGCTGCATGAGACGCTGAAGGCCTGGGGTGGTGTGTGTCACAGCATTGCGTCAAGCAGCCCCTGACCCTCCACCTGACCTGTATGTGTGTTACAAACATTACCGAGCATTAGCAGCGATCGGCTCGCACACGGTCCAGTTCCCGCCTGTCGCACAGTCTCAGCTCCTTCTTTTATGTCTTTCTCCGGGCTGCGGCCGGTGACGTAATGACCCCACGTCTCCCAGTGGTCAGTGCTCATGCCTTGTTCCCCCGAGGCGAGGGGCGATGATGTAATGGCTTTGTTATCCAGCAGCGAGTGGTGCTCGAGATGTGTGTGAGGCTGTATCCTGGGAGTATCTCTCTGCCTTTCATGTTCTCAACATGTTAACATCAGGGCATGACGCCAAATCTCCACAAGGCTACGGTGTACGTAGGTGTGTTTTAAGTGCGTAGGAACATGCGATTGGCTCCTCAGGGGAATATCTAGAGTTACTGAAGCTTTTCTCAGAACAACACATGCAGACACAGACATGAAATGCCCTGTGTCTGTGTGTTTTCTAACTGTTACCTCTAACAACAGATGGTCTTTGTGGAGGTTTGACGAAGCTTTCACCTGCATCTCACCGTCTTCTTCAGTAGATGACCTTTGAGCAAACCTTGCTGTTAAAGACAGTGAGATGTGGTTGTGAGATCTGGGAAAAGCTTGTAAGTGGACAGTGGTTTCAGATTGCTAACGTTTAATACAAACCACTTATTGGAGTTTAATCTGCAGAAATTCATTTTTAGCACAGCTCCATTGTGCATGTAATAGACTTAAAGGGTATGTTTCACCTCCCTAAATGTCCCGCATTGCTCCCTCTTTTTTAGCTCTCCTCCTGACGTCATTGTCCCGTCACTTTCTGGGTTCCTTCAGCTCCTGAGGGTCATGTAAGTGGTGTTTATTAGCAAAGGATAGCGATAGCGACTGCGAGTGTGACTGTTTGCTCAGCTGTTGTGAAACTATGTATAGCCCTGTGCATTGACTACAATGACATTAAACCTTTTTTAAAGAACATTACTGCATGCTAGCAACAATGTAAAGTCCTCCTCCTGTCACCCTCTCTGCCTCCTGCTCATTCATTCCTCACACCCGTCCCCTTCTCTCCCCCTCCATCACCTCCTCCTTTTCCTCCTTGCTGTCTCACCTCTCTTGCTCCTTGTCGGCCATCGCCTCACTTATTACCCCCCTGCCCCCCCCCCCCCCCTTGCCTGCTTGTCAGTATTTGGTATCGAGGACGTCCACCTGTGTGCTGGGAGCCAGTCCGCCTATATATATCTGGAGCAGAGGTGTTTACAACAGTGCAGGGAGCTGTGGGAGCTGCACTTTTCTCAGGAGAGTCCAGCTAACTGTTGGTGGGCTATTATGTTGAGCTACAGCTCATTCAGAAATCGGCAGCCCACATTTCTAGGTTAGCTATCAGTCAGTGCTGCTGTTTGATCTTTGTTACGTTCTGTGGTAATTTTAATCCAGTATTCAGTGTGTTTAATATGTAATCCACTGAATTGTTGCTGTAGATTTAACTGTGCTGCTGAGCAAAATCCTCCAACTTAATGCTGGAACGTTCTGCAGGTCAGACAGTTTCATGTTTCTGTGCTTGTGCGTCCTGATCACCGTGTGCACTGGGAAGAGCCCATGCACATAAAGTTGCGCTGTTTGTTTGTAAACCTGCATGCACAAGTCGTCAAATTGGAGGAACATAGAGGCTGAGCAGGAGGATTTCATTTCATCACTTTTTTCCAGTGTTGGAACGCGCGCACACACACACACACACACACACACACACACACACACACACACACACACACACACTGACACAAAATGCTGATGGGATGGAAAGTCACTGGCAACACAGAGTGTGGGGGGGTGGGAGTGAGAGAGATTTGAAGTCAGGAGTTATGTCTTAGCAGCTGTCAGAAGATCCAGCTGATATCAGATATGCTGTTGCTCGTGGGAAGTTCAGCCCTCATTTCTAAAGTTTCTACATCTTTCCATGTAACCTTTCCCTCCTTTTTTCCCCCCCATCGATATGTCCCACTTTTTACTTTCTTCCCCTCTCCTCCCTCATTGCCACACTCCTCCATCCGTCTCATCTTTTTCCACTTATCCTCCCCTCTGTTTTCTCCTCCCGTCTCTTCCTTCCCTCATGTCTCTCACTGTCTGCACAGACGAGCACATGCATGCGTGCGCCTCCTCTTCGCACTGGGAACAACAGCAGCAAGCGAGGCTGTGAGGAACAGGCAGCTTTCAGAGGAATAATAGAACCAAGACACAGGCCTCGGCCATTTCACGCTTGCCCTTCCTTTTATTGATTGCAGCCCTTCCTTCCTGTGGCGGCCGGAGGCGGAGCACGTCTGATCAGATAGGCTTGTATCAGCTCTGTCCTCCCCAGTCGCTGTCCTAGTTTGTGCTGGCAATTGCCATCCAGCTTATTTTATGGTGCTGTTCAAGGAATATGTGTTGATATTATGGGCAAACAGTGGGCTCATTTTGAAGTGATTGGCTGCTCTCAGAGGCTGTGATAAGTGTAAATGTTAATCAGAGTGCTGCCAATGGTCTTGCATTGATGGCACAGGAGGATTTGGGTGTGTTGTTTGGTAATAAGGAGCAGCAATGATGTGTGTTGTTTTTGGAAGAGACAGTTCGTCAGGAACAAGTTAATGCAGAGAGAAACGGAGCTGCTCAGCCAACAAAGGCAGTAGAGGTTGTTTGGTCTGCAGTGTCCTCTGGCCTCAACCAGAGGGAAGGCACACACACACACGCACACACACACGCACACGCACACATATATACTGTCCATGCACTCAAAATTGTGTACATCATCACATCATCGTCCGTCTTTCCCTCGATGTGCTGGAACATCTGCAGCAGACACAAAACTGCAGCAGATGAGGTGTGAATGGAGGGTGGGCTGAATGAATGAATGAATGACTGTAGGGATGAATGAATGAAAGACAGAGGAGCGGAGGAGGTAGAGGAGAGTGCAGTTTGAGGCAGATGGATTCTTACCCCCCCCATCCTCTCTCCATATTGCTCTCTCTCTGTCCTCCCTACCCTCCCCCTCTTCTCAGCTTCCGGATTGGCTGCTTTCAGTTTTCAGGGAGCCCTCACCATGCAGCAGTCAGTAAGTCAGTAGGGGCAACCCTCCCTCCATCCTGCCCTCCCCTCCTCCCCCCCGCCCCCTCCCTCCCTCCCTACTTTTTGCTGCTGTAAGGAGTGGTGCTGTTTATGAATGAGCCTCAGAGCCGCAGAATGTGAATGAAAAATAAGAGAGGAGCGAGCAGATAAGGGGTGCAGGCTGAATGAAATGCAGCAAAGCAGGGAAGAAAAATGGAGGAAGGATGCTGAATGAAAATCACAAGGGTGGGATGGAGCGGAGGAGGGGAGCGTGGGAGGCGGTGTGGTGGTGTGCGATAGAAATGAGGAGAGAATGGGATTTTTATTGGAGAGATAACCACACTCCAATTGCTGCGTCCCTTTAGAACTATCATCCTATGTATATAGGTGTGCGTGTGTGTGTGTGTGTGTGTGTGTGTGTGTGTGTATTGTAATTCCCACCCTCATAGGTATGCAGGTCAGGGAGGATGCTGGGAAGGAGGATGCCTGGACTGGTGGCTGCTTTGCCTGTGAGCCAATGGGAATCTCCACTACCTAACACACACACACACACACGCACACACACACACACACCTAGGCTCACACACACTTACACATACACAGCTTTCTCTGCAAGCTGGTGCTCCGTGCTTTGAATAATAACGGGGTTACCCGGGCAACCAGGCTAGGATGATCGATGGGCCTGGCCCTGATAAACAGAGCACAGAGTGTGTGTGTGTGTGTGTGTGTGTGTGTGTGTGTGTGTGTGTGTGGGGGGGGGGGGGGGGGGGGGGGGGTACTTACACTGCACACAGAGACACAGGTTCACATGATTCGTGTGTGTCTTTGTTAGTGGCGGTCGACATGTGTTTGTTGTCTGAGTGTGGATTTGACTCTGTTCTCAATGACACTGAACGTCCTTGGTAAAAAGGCTTGTTCAGGTGGACTGTGGGAGAGACCACACACACACACACACACACACACACACGCACGCACAGATACACTCCTGTCTCACTCACTTACAGTAATAATATGGCCATTGGAAGGAGAGCGCCTGCATGGCTGTTACTCAACCCTTCACAGAGTGTAAATTATACAGCTAGCCAACGAGTTCCACCGGCTACTTGATTTGATTAAATGTGTGCCGCAGACAAGTGCTGTTGTTGTGAGGGTAAGCTAGCATGTCGGAAAGCATACTAGTGGCATGTGAGGACAGAGACGCAAGACTCCTCTGTGTGTTAGCTTTGGTGACACATTTGAGGTGAAATAAGAGGAAACACTTCAGACAAGCAGCAGGGACAAGTGAATTAAATCGTACCAGGTTTAGAAAGTCTCATAATGTACTAATACTGCAACATAAATCTGGCGTGAGCAGTTTTTGGCTGGTTTTGTAATAATATCTCTGCATCTGTCAGCACATCATAAGCAGCACTCAAGAGCAAGTGTTATGTGTTTACTACAGTAATTAAAAGTACCACAAAGTCTGAGGAGTACATATGTATTAAAGTTTACCTGAATTACAAAAAAACATAGTGTATCATTAACCCCTAATGGTATCTAGCCATGCAGATAGTTTTATTATTACTTGTGCAGGGTTTGACATGTGTGTCTCTGAGATATCAGCCTCCACTCAGTGGCAGTAAATAATACAATGGCCGTGAGTGGAATTTCATTTGTGGTGCCTCCAGCATTGAAGCATTACATTTCACAATTTGACAGCAAACATCTCTTTCCAGAAACAATGTCCCCAACAGGCTGCATAATCCTCCAAACACACTGTCAGGAGTTTTCATGGGCACTATTTAGTTGGTGGAAAGTAATTCTAATGAAAAATGTTCACCAAAAGGATTATCCAGAGTAATGGAAATGCTGATAATGGAAAGATAGTTTGCTCTTGAGCGTTTAAAATGTCCTTTTCAACACTGACTGCATTTGCCTCCATTGTATCAGGGTGGTGTCCATGGCTACGTACCACGAGGAGTAAGTGAGACAATCTGTTTTTTGTCATTTGAGTGAACAGAACCTTTTAAGCGGCGTCAGTTTGACTGTTTTAAAGCCCGAGTACGAGTGCCTGCAGATGGGTTAGTTGAAGTGTAGGAGGGTCTTTCTATGAGACTTTTGTGTGTGTGTGTGTGTGTGTGTGTGTGTGTGTGTGTGTGTGTGTGTGTCCACCTTCTCATGTCAGCAACCAAATGTGACGCATACTTATCAAATCTGGCACATGAAGTTACATTAAATTGCATCTGTACAGTATTTGTGAATGAATGATCTTAATGTTGGCTGTGATGAGGAATGAGGAAATTCATTGGTTTTATGTTACAAGAACAATGCTTGAACAAAACTGTGTGTATGTCTGTTGAGCCTGGGGAATGTATCGCTGATTGGCATTAACACAACCTCCTCTGTCTGCACTGCACACTTCTGCATCACATTACCCTCCCTCCCCTCTCGCTCTGTCTCTCTCTCACCTCCTCTCCTCCCCTCGTCTCCTCTCTGCTCGCCCTCCCCCGGCAGAGAGGAGGAAGGAAGAGTAGCTGCTGAGAGGTGCCTCTGCAGCCAGAGTCGCCTCTCAAGAGCTGAAGTGTCATCCTGGAGCTCGCTGTGCATTTCTCACAAAGACATTATGCCGACCTTAAAGGAGGGTCATCTAAGTGTATTCAGAGTCGCGCTGCTGTTTTGTCATGAATACCAAGAGACAAGCTCCCCTCGCCGTGACAGTCGCTGTATGTCGCAGTACAAAAAGTCACTCCTCTGTGACCTTGTACGCATAAATCTGTCATTCCTGCGACAGGCTCTATCCTAAAAAATCATCATGTAAGACATTAAAATAATGACTCGGACTCTGTCTTAAGACAAGTGAAGCTTTGAGACAATTACCCGATTTCCCTGTGCTCATAGAGGGCTTAACAAATGACAGACTGAACAATACAGATGTGCATGACGCAGGGGCATTGAAGCACATATTGTCCTGTTGTTAGGCTGAGAGTGACGCAGCATTAATGCTTCTGCAGTGTTTGAACAGATGATGCCTGGAGTATAAAACATAATAGTAATGTTTTTGTGTTGCCTCAAGAGTAGTCGCTTGGACAATGTACTTATATTATACTCAGATATGGTCATTGGATGTACATGTACATAACACAACAAAGCTCCCAGTCACAGCTGAGTATCCTGTTTTCAACAACTCAGACAAGGAGATAAGGTTTTGAAGTGTGCACTCCAGGCAAAGTACCGACAGCCACTGCAGTGTCAGCATCACTTACTATGTGACAGTGAGACAGACTGTTCGGACATCTGAAAGGTGCACAAATGACCAAACATGCTCACACGCGTGCATTTACTTATACTGTTCGCTGAAAGGTTGTGAAACTGTACAGATACAATGCTATCTCCAAGGGCTTGTGAAGGAAAGAGAATTTAGGAGTGTTTTAATAGAGCTGCTTGTCAGAGAGAGAGAGCTACGCAGGCACTGTGTCCTGAGTCTCAATGGCGTCATTAACCTATCATCACATAGCTCTGAGCAGGGAAAGCCCTGTCAGCTAGGTAATGGCACTGTGTGTGCGTCACTGATGTCCCGACGCATTGAGCTCTCTGCAGTGACGCACTGTCACTGCAAGCCTGCTGTGGTAATGTTGAGTTATACACTTCAATCACCTGTGAATAGGTGTGGCGCTGTGCGTGTTTGGGCTTCTGTGAGTGAGTCTTCACTGGAATGACAGCCGACAGCAGCAGGCTCAGCGTTGCCCATGTCTCTGAATTAACAGAGATGTTAAGAGTCTAGTGCAGAGTGGAGTGAAGGGAGCAATGCTTTCAATGCACTCAGAGGCATGTGAATAGTGAAAGCTTTCATATATATATATATAGTTATGTGTACTGTGCAGCCCTATTTGACTGATGTAGTAAACAACCAGCACTACAACTGTGTCCTCACTCCATAAGGAGAAAAATGCATTTTCAGAATACTTAAAGCAGCTATATTCACAGAGTTTATGTCAACAAAGGAGCACATGCACGTCTGCAAAGTGTTGCACGTCGTATGCAATGCACGCAGTCTGCAAATCCCCTAACCTCTGCAGAGCTTTTTATCATCTTTCAGCTCATGACTTTGGTTTAATGTCCCGCAAAATGACTTAATTTCCAACAACAATAAGCTCTAAAAACTCACTATATACCCAACACTAACTGACAGACACACACAGTTACTGTCTAGCTGGAGGTCATTGCAGCTAACAGGCCATATTGGTGGAGACCAAAAACGGAGCTGAAAGAGGAATCAGAGAATATTGCACTTGAATTCATCAGGTAGCCAGAATCACAACTCGTTAACTCAAAAGGCTATAATATGTCAGAATTGTGTTTACAGCTCGTTTCCACTGCCCCAATTTGGCCACAATAATCACTTAATCCATGTTTAAGGTGCATTTTTTTTAGTTTTTCAACATATTCCTGAAGCCTTCTGACCACTGTCCAGTATTTGTTTTTCAAATTTTCCAGCTGTGCTTCTTGATATCCTATGTGCAATGTCCTTGGCATTTTGACATGTGATAGCAGGGAATCCACAGATGTTCTTGATGAGATTAATTATGATTGCATTGCAGGGAAAAGCTGCCGCAGCGTGAACTGACCCGTCTCAGCTCGGCTCCAGCCGGCTGATGGCGTCACCCAGCTTGTCAAGTCGTCATCACTTAATGCCATTGATTACACCCGTGGTTTCCCAGGTGTGACATGTCACGGTGTCTGCTGTGAGACGGGTGTCGCATCAAGTGAATTTAGTATACCTACCAACACTTTCAACCACACTGAGTTTTGTTGTTTTTCTCAGTGTGAAGCCCACTGCATTGTCAAACCCCCTCAGAATTAGCACCGAACATAGCGTGGGACATAGATTACAAGTCTCGACTATGACGACACCACCTTGGCCTCCGTCTCTTTCCTTCTACCTCGTCAGCCTCTTATCTTTCACCACAGCCTTGCTTTGCCGTATCTTCCACATATGTCTCCAAATCCCCTCATCATCCTCCCCTGTAAGACCATTACTGCAGCTAAGTCGTTAAATACACTGATTTTTTTTTTTTTTTTTTTTTTGTATGTGTGTGTGTCCAATAGGATTTTTATGAGTCCGCTGGCTTTTGCGAGACGGTCCCCGGCACTCTTACATAATACTGCTTGTAATGCTGCAGGCACAGACTAACAGACCTGCACCTCCACCTCTGCATCTTCATGTCAGCCTACATGTCTGTCTGTCTCTCCCAGCCCGTGTCTGTGGATCTGTCTGTCTGTCTGTCTGTCTGTCTGTCCCTCTAGTCATGAGCTTAAATATCCGTCAACGTAACCGCTAACATTTTGCTCTGTCTCTCTTTGTGCCGTCTTAACTGACAGATTAACTCCCAGATTCTCCATTTGTCTGTTGCTAATTCTCTGTCTGTCTCATCACTCTGTTTGTGGGCCCGAGTCAGAGCCAGTCTTCAATCTTTGCTTCATTTTCTGGCTGTCTGTACATCTCATCTCTCTATCTCTCACTTCGGATATGGCATGCATAACAGAGTTAGTTCGGCTCGGTTGTGATATTCTTATGTAACTCCCGATTTGCCTTTGCACTCTCTCTTGTCTGAACGGCACACACACACACACACACACACACACACACACGTACATACACAGGAGAAAGAGAATCACAGTTTTATCCACTTTGAATTAAGGTTACAGTTTCCTCACAATTTTTAGGGAAAGCTGTTTTTAACAAACTTTACATCTTCTGTAATCTGTGTGGGTCTAGGAGAGCTCGTCGGGTGTGGCGAGGCACTGTTTAAGGTTCCTGTTGGTCTGATGTTTGTGTGGAGTGACAGCAGAGATTTTCAAGCCTTCACAGCTCCTTATATTGTGTTTTGTGGTGTCTCTTCAGGTGGTTGTTTGCTGAATATTTGCGGTGTTTCTGTGCAGCGCTGCAACGATTTCTCACCATCAATAGGAGGGTTTTCTTGATTGAGACTTGTTTTGTTCCTCTGAGGCTTTTTTTCCACCATGCTTCTCTGACGCATGTTAGGTTTGCTTTCATCTCTGCCACCTCTTCCTGTGCACAGTCCATCACATGGCGTAACGCAGTATTGTCATTTATTGATGGGACTCAGGGAAGGTAGAGCACTTGGAACAGATCTCCCTGCTTATTCAGATACTGCAGGATGAGATTGCATTAAGGCAGGAATCAGAATTTCCATTTTGATACCTGTTATCTTGCAGCGCTAACATATAAATACAGCAGAAACTCAGCTGCACATACATCCTACCACCAGCATAGCAATATGGAGAGTCGGAGAAATGTGAGACCTGCTGAATCAAGCGCATCTGATCCTTGACCATGTTGTGCATGTATGTCTAAGCTATGCTGTTTGTAAAAGTGTGAGCCTGCAAATGCCTGTTCAGTATTACATCAATGCTTATGCACGCCTGGCAGAGTCTAATGAGTCGACACGATCTAATGAATATATTCAATTTCACCAAGAATTCTTGTCCGACATGAAAGAGGTCAAGAGTCGGTAGTGATTACATAAGCCAAGTGTTTGTTAAATATAACAAAAAAGGAGGTAACTGGAAGGAGCATTCACCCAACAGAAATGAACGAATGAGCCGTTAATCATTTTACAGAAGTCATTATGAACTGATTGAGCTTATTATTAGCGGAATAAAAGGCTTCATGTACAGTGAAGCAGCCGTGCACTGACCTGTGGCCCATGGCATGCTGGGTAAGAAGTCATGAACAAGTGGAACTGAAACTAATATAGATCCCTCTGACGCTTTTCTCTCGGGGACATTTGCTCTCAGAGCCTCTTCTCTGCATTGTCTGTATATATTACTGTGGGTGTTGGTGCCTGGACAAACTGACTTAAAAGCAAATGAGGGCGTTCAGTGAGACACGTTAAAGAGTACAGCGAGGGCGAAATGAGGTATGTGTGTGTGTATGTGTGTGTGTGAGAGAGATTGAATTGATTAATGGTGGAAACCACTCAGTGTGGAGTCTGGCTCGCTGAAAGCCACCTGTCCCCTCAGTTCCATCACTGCACATCGCTGACTTCGACTGGCCTGAACATCCTCCGCTCTCTGTGCTGCTGGGCTTGCAGCGCGCCATTACCAAACCGTAGTACTGTCTTTTTGATGGCAGATATCAAAATATTTGGAATTCCTGTTGGTAATTTTTTTTAACAGCTTCTCAATTGATTTTCTAGAAAATGAGCTGTACTGTTTTATATATGCTGATTGTGTTATTAGAGCTGAAATTAAGTTTATTAATATGTAAAGCATTTGACATAAAAATAATCTGAAACATTTTGTCTGGCAACAATGACTTTCAGCTTCTTAAATGTGAATTTCTGTCATTTTTCTCTGTCCTCAATGATTGTGAACTGAACGGCTTCGGGTTGAAGACTGCTGGTCAGACAAAACAGGCCTTTTAATATGTCAACGCAGGCTTTAGGAAATCATGACTGTCCAGCTAATCAAAGATGAAGATAATCATTTGTCGCCCTTCAATGCAATGTAACATTACAAAAGGTTTTTTATGGCTCACCTCTATAATTAGATGTCAGAGAGAGACAGACAGCACATAAACAAAAGTTAACTGGAGCTAGAAGTATTGACTTTTCCCTGTTAGAGTGGAACATAATAATCGAAGGGGTCAGGGAATGATGCCCACCGGCTCCGCTGCTTGTCATGATCAAATTGCATTGAACTTTGTCTTTTATGTGGCATTCATTGTGTGTTTCCCCCACATTTCAGCCGTCTCACATAACTACAAATAGAAACAAGATGAAGAGTTTCAGCACATCATCGCTGCACGGCTGCTGCGCTTCTACTGACGGTGCTTTGAGGTTGTTACTGTGGCCGAGTTTAGGCAGGGTGGTGCGAGAGGACAGTGATGCAGTGATGACAGAAAAGGTATTTTCAGGAGGAGGCTCATGTTTGGATGGAGGATTATGTTCTTGTCTAGTGGTGCTAGAATTAACTAGCGGCATTAAAACGTAGCAAACAACTGTGTGTGTGCATGGCCTATATTAGCCTGTAAGCCTGTACAGGGAATCAGAGAGCAGATGGTCCGCCATGCTCCATTCACTTAACCTGAGAACAGGGGCCTTAATACCCCCTGCCATCCCTTAACACACACACACACACATGAAAGAAAAAGAAAGAAAGGAAGAGTTTTGGTTAGTCAACTGAGACGGAGAGCAGCTAACCCACGAGGCTTGAGTCCAGTCTTCTGTTTAATGCCACACACTTAATCAAGACAATCCCTGCCGTCCCTACAGTATTAAATCTGGAGTGGCGTCTGTGAGAGTACAGAGACAGACCCGAACCGCCATCGCAGAGTCAGTTCCTCTCCCTGTTGCCATGGCGACCTGCTCCCTAAGACAACATTTATTTAAAAACACATTGTTGTGCATTAATTTAACCGTTGGGCCGTAATAAGAAGGGGGTGTTGTTGTTTCTGTGTATGCGCTCGATGCGTGGGAGAGCCTCTGAGGACCACAGCCATGTTGTATGCTGTATGCTGTTAGTGCATGTATTGATGCCAGCGAGAGATGACGGAATTATTAAAGCATTGGCATTTAATTGACCGATCGCTTAGCTTTAGTTTAGTGCCGACGACTGTTTTCCGTTTTAGCCTGGCGCATACGGTATGCTGATTAAACCGGGAACAGCGGCAGAGTTACCGCTTGAGATGTGCAGTAATTTCTGAAACAATAACGGGCCCATAATTTCAGACACAGGTACAGCTCCATCTACTCTTTGAAGCTTCCAGCTGACACATTTTGGAAGAGGGAGGGCGGACATCAGATGTCTTCTCTAATGTGCCTTTATTTCAGCCAAACCAGAGTTGGTGGTGATTGTTTGAACTGTTGACTCTTTTCTTAAAACATGACCTGTGAACCCACAAACTAGCTGGTAAATTATCTGCATGGTGCTAACTTTTACGGCTTACTCAGAGCTGTTAGCTCATAAACACACTGTTAAATCCAGTCCTAAACTCTTGTGTTTTTCTTTTTGGAAAGTTAAAAAAGTCCTGACCCTCCATTGTTTTCATATACAGCATATTGTTCTTATAGTCCGTCACATCTACAGCATCGTTCAACATGTGGAAAAATTCAAAGTTTGACGGGCCTGCCCTGAACTATGACTGGACAATCTGTGGTTGGGGGGAGGGGGTTTAGTGAACGGTCAATGCACCTGTTATTGGGTTCATGAAAAAGAGAGTAAAAAGAAAGACAGAAAGGAAAGAAGAAAGATTAGGAGAAAAGAGAGAGTTGAGCTGCAGATTTTCACAAATCCCACTGTTGGGAGTCTTTCCAGACCTCGTGTTCCCATGCAGATTAAATCCGACACACACACACACACACACACACACACACACACGCACAGTCATTTCCATCACTTCAGAGGACATTTCATTGACTTACACTCATTTCCTTGAGACTTAGCTCCAACCATAACCACTTCTTTACTAACCCTAACCTTGACCTTAGTCTTCACCCTAAAATGTAATGATTTACATTATGGGGACTTGCGTTTTGTCTTCATGAGGAAGGTCCCCACAATGTGTCTGTAACAGATTTTAGTCCTGACAACATGAGTAATACACTTCCAGACACACACACAAACACACAGAATACACACATTTAAACTGTCACCCATCACACATAAACCCAGCCTGGGCTCAGAGTGCTGTACGTTACGATGCATGCTGTCGGATGTGTGTCCATACTTGTGTCCCAGCCGATGAGGACTCTCACAGTCCCTCTAACAAGACATAGCTCTTAGTTTAAAGAGCCCGGGTCCCATTTGCCTGCTGTGCTGTGCATTATGCTTGGATGATAAATGTGGTTCCTGTCACAGTGTGCTGCTCGTGGAGCTGCGTGAACGCTGATGAGTGCTCGGCCCATGACTGTTTGATGACAGGAGGGCTTCTCTGGGTTTTATACTGTACAGCTACCTTATAAAACATTGACACGTCCACCATGCCATCTCTGTGGGAAAAAAATCCCTTATATTTATCTTTATTCCTCTCTCTCCTCCCATTTCTTCTCCATCTAGACCGTTTACTCCTCTGTATTATGTTGCCTTGCATGCGCCCCATTCTCACTTACTCCCAGTACTTTTCCTTAAACTGCTTTTTGATTCTCTGTCTTTCTCCTTTTCACTCTGTGCTGCTGCCTCCTTTTTTTTCCCTCTTAAGACTCATAGCAACTGCTCTCATGCCTCACATCTCTGTCTCTTTCCTCCTCCTGTGCATGCTCTGTGTTCTAGTCTTTTTCTATGCCTGTCTACATGTATCTGTCTTTCTGTCTCTACCTTTGGCACACAGTCTTTTTGCTTTTCATCCCCGGCAACCTCCTCTCCACCAGAGTCTGTAGCTCAGGTTACATAATATACATTAGAGAGAGGTGTAGCGAGGAATGGTGGAAGTAAAGGGAGAGGAGGTGGAGGAGGGGAAGAAGACCTGCTGCTCTGCTGAGAAGCCTGATGTTCTCATCTGTCTGGGCAATTGATGCTTGACACAGAACAGTCTGGGTTTTTTAACTCTCTGGCCTCAGCTGATCTTTTGTTTGTTAGTAAGTGCAGCTTTTGTGGGTATGTGCACGGCATTGACTTACTTTGGTTTCATTTTCTTACTTAAGTGTTATTCATTTTCCCTCCTCATAAGGCATGTTTTTTAAGTACGTAGCCTTTGCTGCCCGTCTAGCTCATTTTCATCTTCAGGAGCCGACATCTGGTCTGCCCGTCCTCTCCACCCTCTTTTTCCTCCTCCCTCTCTCATCCCCTCATCATCTCATCTCTGTCATGATTACACTTTGCCTCGCTGACCTGCGATGATGTAACTACTTTTTGGCAGCAGACCTTACCCTCGCCAAGCATTATATTCTCCCATCTTTCTGAGAACTGCCCTCTCTCGGTCCCTGCCTCCCACTCTTCCCAATCGGACCCTTTTTTAAGGTCTTAATCTTGTTCCTAATACATTTCCCAGCAATAGCTCAGTGGGCGTGGGGGGGAGGGGTGGGGTGAATGAGATTGATGGAGGGAGAGAATTTTGGGATGTTCCCTGATGATTTGGTGCTCCAGATGTATGACTATAAGGGCTTAAAAAAGAGGGTAGAAGCTCTGCAGGATGTGGATGTTGCTCTTGTTAAGTAATGAGTAAAACAATGACGCTTAACAGCCTCCAACATCGGCCTCTTTTTGGCGTCGAATGTTGGCTTTTCTCCAGTCATCGTCTTCTAAGTGGAACAGTTCTAAGCCTGCTTGTTATATGTTCCTAGCCGGTTCCAGACCTCTGGATTTTGGCCCATATCTCTGATTTATTTAGCATTTCAAAGAGGTCTAATGTAGTGACGACTGTTTCCCCCAGTTAGAGTAACAAGTGATCAATCAGTTTAGTCAGTGGATTTAAGATCGGGGACATCAATCCGACATGAACATAGCGTTCATTGTTCAGGCTCAACACTGTTGTAGTGTTTTCAACACTTACCAGCTCTGTTTGGGGTATTTTTTGGGGAGGTAGCAACAGGCCCTTAAGGATATTCTTCTGAAATGTTGGTTATGCCAATGTTTCCATATACTTTAGCTTAGATCAGAGTTGTATTTTGCAGCTAACCTTAAGATTTGGTCTCCTATGTCACCTCTTAATGAAGAATGAATTATACATGATGAACAAAGTGTTATATTAATACTTGACATGCAGTGACACCATTCAGCCCAAAAGGGAACCAAGGTGCACATACTGTACTCTGGAAAACTGCTTTGGCTCACTTGAATGTTAAACTTTCATTCATGCTATATGCATGTATTCTACTGAGTTTTTTCATGACTTTGACATCACATCAGGAAGTTATTATTCCTTTGAGGACACACTCCCTGCTGGCATTAACTCTACCCCTCTGCAGTCTAAATCTTAACCTGATACCCAATTGCAGTACCACCGCTACATGGGACATGAGAGAGACGAAAAGGTGTCATACAGATCAATGTCCCATTCAGAACTATTGAGAGTCTCTTGAAATGTTTGGCAAATCAAACATAAAACAGTGAAAGACAGGCAGAGATCCAGGAAGAGCATGGTGTGACCAATCTGAAGACCAATCTGGCAATGAGTGAGTGTGGGAGAGCATCTTAAATACTGGACTGACCGGTAATGAGAATCAGGTGAGGACCAGGTGAGTGGGCAGGTGGGCATGGCTGGCAAGGGGAGTGAGAGTGGAAAAGTCCTGGCTGAGCAGGTGGACAGATGAAGGGAAATGGCAGCAGGTGAGAGACTGAAGGCCCTGTGACAGACAGTCCCTGGGCAGGTTTGAGCTTTGTCAGAGATCAGCCTCCTGGAGCAGGAAATGAGGTCCCGTGTCATCAGAGGGCTCTCTGTGTTCACCTCCTCACAGGGCCATGGCATCATCCTCTGATCACACATGCTGACTCTGTTTACTGGCTGGCTTTGAATCTGATTGTCATTGACTGCTAGACCCCCCTTGGCCTTGGCAAGGGGTGAATACGGGGGCTGGCTCATAGTCTTTGCACATAGATCCACGAATGACCGCAGAGATGAAATTTTATGTCAAGGCTGTTCAACTGTTCATGCACAAACAGTGAATTTAATCTGTGTCCAGTATCATTTTTTGTGTGTGTTCAATCATGCGGAGTGTATGTTGTGTGTGTGTATGTAATGTTTGTATTTAGGTTTGTTGAGGGCAGGCTAGGACAGGAGGGGAGGAGCTGCTGCTATGCCGGGTTTTGAAGGGCTGGGCATTACAGTGTAAAGCTGTTTAATCTACGGACTCGCTCTCCTCTCTGTGTGTCTTAACACTACTTTATACATACTGACGTGCACATGTTCAACTGTTCAACAATGGCAGACAGAGGGCGAAAAAGTACAGTAATTATTGTGTTTTTATTTGTTTGGTTTTTGTGACACTGTGGCTCTCGGGTTGACAATGTCAGCTAGCCTCAGCTGTACTTAATGTTTAGCACTAACGAGCAAATGATAGCATGCTAAACTTAAAAGAACATGGTAAACATCGTACCTGTGAAACATTGTCATGTTAGCATTATGGGTATTTTGACTTGAGCATTTAGATCCAAGCACCACTGGGCCTTAAATACAACACCACAGAGCTGTCCGTCTGATTTAGCAACATCAGCAAGTGTTTACTGCCCAGAAACATCAGATTATTGCATTTTTTTTTTTTTTTTTGCGTCAAGTGTGGAGCTTTTTTCCCCCACCTTTTATTTGTTTGTAAGGCAAGGTTTGGTAATATCCTAACAAAATATTAGCTAGCTAGTATCTTATCTTACATCTCGCTATCAATCATTCAATGCCAAAGGACCAGTTAGTTAACCAGCAAACATTACCGTCACATGAGCCGTGTAATTGTTAAATCACAGACTATTTTGAGCATTTTTACAAGCAGCAGTCCCAACGATGAACAAAGTCAGCACACAGTAGCAGAAATATGCACCAAATTCCAACGCAGCCTTTAGCCAGTGGCATAAAAGATTGAAACAATTTCAACATTGTTTATAAAAATGTATTAATACATGAACTCTTCTAATTCATATGTGTTGTTTTTATTATGCAGTTACAATAGTAACATCAGCTGACTGATGTTAAAACTCTGTTACCTTCCTTGCCTATAGGTGGTGTGTGATGCCGTGCCTTGAACTGGCTCTACACCTGAACAGTATTGTCTGCATCAGGGCAGCTGTATGCCGATGCCATGTGGGCTTTACTATATGTGTGTTTGTTGATATGGCTTTTGCTGTATCACCTCTGTTTTGATAGCTGTATTCCTTGTACTTGTGTGCACTTACATGCACTACATAGATTATTTTTTTTTTTTTTCTGTATTACAGTTGGCATCGTGTGTTTCTTTTGATCTTTACTTTTTCAATAAACACAAAAAACAAGTATTTCAAAGCCGGAAAACAGTGCTGAGAACAGTGGAATCCCTCTTGTAACCTGCTGTCTCTGGTGTGTGTGTGTGTGTGTGTGTGTGTGTGTTGGCACATGTGTGTGTGTTAGAGTGAGAGAGGGAGTCAGGCAGTGGTAGCAGTGGGTTCAGGATCGGTGCCAGACTCAGCGCTTAGCCTGGCACTGCCTTATCACACTGTGTGTGTGCGTGCGTGCGTGCGTGTGTGTGGAGACTCAGGACCTGTTCTGGCTCACTCATCAAGTATGCAGTTGGAGTCGACGCTGCAGCAGAGATGCCTAATAGAGAAAGCAGGGGAGAGAAGAGAGCGCTAGAGAAAGGCTCTGAATACGTCATGCCACCCGCTCACTTCCAGCTTCCACTTCTCCCCTCTTTATCGTCGCACTTGCCAATTACTGCTTTTCACACTCGTCTATCTCAGCCTGCTCTTCTTCCGCATCTCTTCCCTTTCACTCTCTAACCCAACCACCAAATTCCTCCTCTCCTATCCCCATTCACAGCCCCAGCCATTCACATCCCTCGCTCTCCCATTTCCACCAAATTGAATGTCATTCATACCTCCCTCTCAAACCCCTGCAGCCTGGAGAGAAGAGCTGTTGAGAGTTTCAGCAGCACCTCCTCACGCTGCAGGTAGCCTCAGAGGAACACAGATATTACTACAGTGACATTCACAGCTCCTCTTGCGGTTCCTGCTCCCATGACCATATAAGTGCTTCCTCTTGCCTGAGTGAGTGGCATCACGCCGTTGGTCAGTCTTAAGCGGTCAGTCCTACAGGAAGCACCAGTTAGAGGTCACTGACTGGATGGTGTTTACACGGAGCTTGTTGGGAGATACCAGCTACATAACTTCTGTCTCACACAGACACACACACACACACACACAGTCTGACTTGTCCTCATGTCCTCCTTCTCACCTCCTCCACTTCTTGTTTTTTTTTTTTGCTTTTCTCATGGGCGAAGAACACTCAGTTCCTGCCAAACAGGAAGTGGTCATGATTCAGTGAGAACAGACTATGGTGTGTGTTTCGGTGTGTGTATCTCATGTTGTGCAGTCCAGGCCGGTCCAGTTCTCAGTCAGTAGGGCAGCAGATGCTTGTAGCACGACCTTCCTGTCTCTGTCCTCCATGCAGTGGCCTATGCAGAGGACCGAAAGAAACAAAGACAGAACTGAAGCAAGGATAAATAACGCGTTCCGTGTGATGTATCAGACAAGCAGCTGCAAGACTGGATGAATCAAAGTGTGTGTCTGTCAGAGAGCGATGGAGGGTAGCAATGAGGCATCGGCGTAGTGCATGTAGCAGCAGACCAGAGGAGGGGACGAAGCATGCAGCATTAATCACCGTCTTCATCCACCAGCCTGTCTCACTCTTCATTAGCGACTTCACTGCTGTCAGCTGCTCACTGATGGCTTGAGAGCAGTTTGCAAACCACACTAACGTGTCAGTACAAACCACAGTGACTATTTTGGAGCACCTGTTGGAAGCACAGCCAGAAATCTACGATGGACTGATGCAACTCTGCACTTTTCTTTGTAATTGAATGTAGGGCAATGTGGAATCCGCGCACAGCTACCATTGTGTCCTGAATTGCTGGTTCTGCTTGGTGTACACAGGCGATCATTATCATAAACATTACAAGTGCTTTTAATGATGTATCTTAAATTGTCAACACCTGCAGACGGACAGCAGGTTAAGCCATTTGGTTCGCTGGCACGGATGTTAATAGTCTGTCAATAAAAGGTTGTTTAACAACTTAATGCACTGCCTCACTATATAAACAGGAAAGGTGGTGCTTAGTGAGTTGGCAGCTTAAATTTGAACATAAAATGTTTTCCACAGCTAAATGTTAATGTCCTCATTGACAGAAACTCCATATGAAAGTTCGGTATTTGGCGTACAGCACATTTCCTTTGTGCCTCCAGATTGTGGGAATACATGACGGCGGTGTGACCCATGTCTGAAAGGGCATTTTGAAGTTAATCACAACTTTAGCCAGAGAGCTTTGGTGGAGCTGAAGAGGGATTTCCTTTTCTTGCTTGCTCTCTATCACATACTAGAGCAGTAACATTATTTCCTTTATTGTGAAGTGAAATAATAGGTCATAACATTAAATAAATAGGAATTGCAATCATCTTGTAGATAAACACATCCGCATTTTGTGGTCAGCTACCAAAGCCACTTAACAATAAAGTGCATTGTGCGTTATGTAATACGGCGCAGGCCCTCGTGTGAGCTGATGTCATGGTGCTCCGAATTTCTGTCTGCACGCCTGGTTCAGACCTCTGACTCAGATTAGACTATGACACAATGACACTGCAGAGAGACATGCTATTTCCTCCTGCAGGGATCAATATGCTTGGTCAGCCATAAAACTCCCACACTGGGCCGGCGTTCAGCTGTAAAACCTGATCCATACTGCATAATCACACCAAGGTCAGGCAACAGAGGCATTTACATATAGAGGCGGGCACCTTGAACTGACAAACTCGCCTGCCAACCAGGCAGAAAATTAACCAGTCAAGTTTGAGCCTCTGTGTGCATGTGTGTTAAGCGATTTTTTTTTTTTTTCTGTGTGTGTGTGAGTGTGTGTGTGTGTGTGTGTTTGCGATGTAAGGGCAGGGAGAGAAGTGCTCATAGTGTGTGTGTGTGTGTGTGTGTGTGCGTGTTTTAAAACTTAAGAATACCTGTGCTGTTTCGGCCATTTCATTTTGTCACAGACGTGGTCTTGGTAGGTGGCTAATTGAAAATGCCTATACTGCTGTTACCTCCTCTTTCCCACTCCACAAAACAATGCGTGTGTGCGTGTCTGTGCCTGTCAGTGTGTGTGTGCTTATTTGTGTATTTGTGTTCTTGTTCGCAGCATGAAGTGTCAGACTATCCACCAACATTGCTCTCACTGGGACAGCGAGATTTTGAGAAGTTTTGGCCTCATTTAAATCTTACCTCACACACAAATTTGGAAGAGAAGTCTGAAAGTTTTTCAGACAGTCATTTGTCATTGTAACGTCTGTCTTGTGCTAATTGTTCGGAAATCTTTGAAGGATCTTTGTCAGCTTGCCAGCCTCCTATCACACTATCTCCCTGACTTTGCCTCATCTGTGCTGTTACACTGTGCTGTGTTTTCCTGCTGAGGCAGTCTGCACTGAATCCTCGATGCATGCAGATACAAGGAAGTGCACGATAGTGACGGTGATGTCCCTGTGCATCTTATAGCATCATACAGTATGTCAGTGTGGGCTGTTAGGGGAGTGGAACAAACTAACTTTATCTTCTACAGCATGTGAGTCTCTCTCTGATTCTTATTAACGTGATTACACACACATTTCCACACTCAGTTTAATGCTGAATCATGACCTTCCTCTCTGCTGCTGCACCACTGACTGACTGACAGATTAAAACACTGCCAGCCAAAGAGAACAAACTGTACTACGGGGTTACACACACACACACACACACACACACACACGCACACACAATCATGTTTCCATTACTTTTAGGGTTATTACATAGACTTACACTCATTTCCTGGAGATTACACTGACCATAACTGTAACCACTGCTTGCCAACCTCTAATCTTAACCAAAGTCGTCACCCTGAAATTTAATCATTTACATTAAGGGGACTTATGATTTGTCCCCAAGGCATGTCCCCACAATGTGCGTAAACACATGTAAGTCCCCACAATGTGAGTAACACCCGCTGACACACACAGACGCACATACTTTCTTGCTAGAATAGCCTGATGGAAAAATAAATATTGGTACCTGTGCCTCTGACTCAGCGTGGCTATAATGAATATCACGGGGAGCGAGAGGGGAAAGCAGCTGAGAGACACAGCTGTTAACACAACTGTGCAAGCAAACGGCCGTGGATGATTCTCCAGTTCACTGTAGCTCTCGTTGGCAGTGTGACCTGACTAAAGCTGTGATGGTATGGATACACACACACACACACACACACACACACACACACACACACACACACACACACACACACACACTCTGGTCCTTGAAACTCATTGACGGAGCTGGTGTTGGGTGAAATAATGGTTTATTCTCATAATGTGAACCCCTCATGTGCCAAATTTATCATACGTGGGATGCTTGTGCTGTAGCTTTTTGTGAGCAGCTGTGATCAGAGCATGTGATGTGATAGTCAAAGTGACAGGTGTGGTACGGTGGAAGGTATATACCAAGGTAAAGTGTTGGAGGTTTGGTGTTCAGCCGGACCAGAGACATAGGAGACAAATGAAAGGAAAACCCTGAATACATCAATGCAGTTTAAAGTCATTCATTCATTCAGTTCTGTCTCTGTTTTGGATGAATTTGGCAAATGTGGCACCTTGTTTTGTTTTCAGCTTCTCTACATGTTTTCATGTTGAAGTGAGGAATCAAATAGAATTGAAAACCAAAAACACTGTGTATCTTCACTGTGTGCACACACTGAAAGTGACCGCTGCACGCAGTGAAGGAGTGGGCAACAATGTTAGTTTTTTCATTTGCCACACTGAATGGAATAATTCAATCATCCATAATTTAAATTATATCATTATGTTACCTGAGAGAGCCTCATGTTTATATCTTGAGGCACATTGAGGACATTAATAGAACACGGCTAAGAGTCTACTACCCTTGCAGAAAGTGCAGCCAAAATTTCTTGATACTAACAAGCTAGCTTGACAGCTTTGAGTGCTAACAGTAGCCCTGTTTGTTGTTTGCGTTCATTATGATAGTGTTAGGTGTTTTCTTACATGTGAATGAGACTTGAGGTAGTTGGATACGGTAAGCAATGGCAACAATGCACTTTGCTCCAGTATGCGCTCGCTGTGAGCCAGCAGGCTGTCGTTCAGCAGCTAACCCAGGAGCACAAAGTTCACCCCTACAGCAGTGAGCAGGAACTGCAAGGCCGAGTAGCCAACCGAGACTGACAAACTGAAAGGAGCGACTGTTTGTACTAGTGTTTATATGACTGAAATATGATTCCAACAGAGTTGCTTATTTATGTAACAATCAAAAGACCTTCTCATGAGAAAAAAAGTGAATGAATGAGGGGTGACTGAAATGTTTAATGAGTTTGAAAACCCCATGGAGCATGATTCTGTTGAACTCCTATGGGAGATTTTGGAGTGACCATCATCAAATGAGGGGATATATTTTTGGAAGAAGGGGGTTCATCCCTCCAGTAGAGCTCCAGAGATTTACATGTCATCCATCTGTATTTGTGACAAAGGATGTCTCCTTGCGATGATGATTGTGGTTATGCTGCGTGGGGTGTTGATGGATCTAATGAAAGTTTTGAGGCGCCGCTTCAGTGGGATGGAAACTGGGAGGGAGAGCGAGATGGACACAATGGCGACTAGACATGTTGTATAGATGGCTAATTGTCATCATGCTCGTTTCATTGTGCCATTTTTTTTTTATTATTTTAAGGGAGGATCATTTGCTGTTGTTGTTTCTGGAAGTATAACAGGCCACAACATCATCCTTTACATGTGTGCGCATGTGCGTGCATGTGTGTGTGCGTCCCCACTAGCTCTTCAGTTACGCGGCAGGGGCAGATCAAATTGCATCATTTGGGCTCTCTGTCACACACTCTGTCGCCTCTCTCTCTCTCTTTGACTCCCACTCTTACTCACCCCTGTTGCCCTCGTATCCTCTGATAACTGCCCACCCTCCATGCTAATGCTCCATCCATCGGTCTTGATGTGCAGACGTTCACAACAGTCGGTGGGGTTTTTTGGCTGTTGTTTGACCCTGCTAAGGACAGAGAGGGCTTTAGTGGTGTTGCAGCTTCCGCAGCTGAGTGTTTTTCTTTGAGTATAAAGCAAAGTGTAAAAGCACTCAGTTTTACATGCAGCAAATGCTTGACTCGTGGTATTGTATGAATTCTGGCATGGAAGGTAACAAGGCATAAATAGTAATATAAAGAGGATGTGGGTGGCTTTCAGTAACTGTTAGTTCTGGCTAAAAACAGAGAAAAGATGGCTCTCTCCTCTCGTTGCCATTTACTAAGCCCCCATTCCCGGTGCCTGTTGGTGTTTTGGATCTGAGAGAAGCTTTAGGCTCTGTGCCACAGCAGAGAGGCACATTCATACAATGGAGTCCTTCCAGAAGTCCTCCATCACTCATACACACACACACACACACACACACACACAGGCTCACACTCCATCAAACAGTCACACTGTCACGGGCACACTCTTAATTATTCAGTCACTAATTATCTTGTATACCCGGTTACGTAACTGAGGTTGCTTTTGTGAGGGGAGGGAAGAAGAGACTTGTGAGGAGTAACTTGCCGGAAGAGCCGAGCTTTTGAGAGAAATTTCATCTGGCCTCACTGCTGATGCAACTTCTCTGGAGCATCTGAAACTGCTTGAAAAACACGGAAATAAAGAATATCTATATCTGGTGTGGATGCAAAGACGAGGCTGCGTTCAAATCAGCCTGTGCGTACCACAACACACACACACGCACGCACAATGCCACACACAGCCATTTGAGTATTGAGTATTTGAATATCCCTTGGTCACTGTGAGGGGATGCGAGCTGGGGATCTGTGTTAAGAGACACCTGGATGAGGAGAAAGAGATTCTCAGCTCCATGGCGACGAGGCTGGGTAGTCGTTTCTCTTCTCCCTCCTCTCCATCGCTTGTCCTCTTCCTCCATTTCTCCCCCATCCCTCTATGTTTCATCCTTGTCTTGCTCCAGTTGTTTTTGAACCCGTCATTCTTTTCCTGTCAGTGACTGAAAAGATCCTCCTTCAACCTCCTGTGCTTTCCCTCACCTCTTCTCTTTCATCCCTACTGTTCCTTAATTTGTGTTACTCCTCGTGTCCCCTCTCTCCTCCAGTGTCTTATCTCCCTCCTCCACCTCTCCCCTCTTGAATCTTCCCCGCTGTCACTCCTCTGTCTCAGTGTGTGGCCCGAACAAGCTGCAAGACTCTTTCAGTCAGCAAAACTCCTGAAGATTGTGCATTTTTAACAGGAAACTACAATCAAACAAGCACGTCCACTTCTCAAACTCTCTTCATTCCTTTGTCACTGTTCATGTATACAACACCATGGATGCTAGCGTATACTTTTGCCTGGTGGTCGGGTGCAATGTCATTGAATTACTTTGTTTAAAGCATAACCCAACCCTAAGAAGTTTGTGTGCGTCTGTGATGGCGTGTAAATGTCGACAAGTCACCTAAGCGGGAATGCTTGATTAATCAGATAACAGTGGACTCTAACTTAGAGGGAGGATAACAAGAGATAATTGGTTAAAACAAGGCCCCGTGTGACACTGTCAACTGTCATCATTGTCATGGTGCACGTACACAAACACAGACACGTGCAGGCGTCTTATAACCTGTCATGACCAGTCGCAGTCAGACTTAATTACACGTTGTGATGCACCAACACTGGCTTCATATCTGTGTGTGTAATGGAAAAATCTCCATTACCCTTTTTATTTAAAGCACTTTAATATAAGTAATCATAACAGTCTGATTTCTTTTGGACAGATTAACACCATGTCCACACATTCTCCGATACATGCCCGGCCGCTCACATGCAGCCACGTGATTAATGCACAAGCACACACACGCAATCGCTAGCAAAGACAAACACCGCACCTGTGCATTTTTCATATGTTGACATTTACGGTTGCAGCTGAACTTTGTGAAGCATCACCATGGCATCAGTTTACCTCGGGGCAAGCCCAGAGCCTGCAGGGTGTGCGGGGGCGTCGGGGGCTCCGTGTTGTTGCTGGAGCACATGTGAACATCACCTTTCATCAGCGCAGGCCACAGTCTCCCATCCTTAATGTGTCTCAACCAATCTGGGATGTGAATGAATACCAAGCGTGCCTCTGACATCATGGAGTTTCCACTGCTATGCTCGTCTCACCTCAGAGATAGCAGCTTTGATATTTCACACCGCTGGTTCACCCGCAGGGGTTCCCCCACCCAATACCCCTCCTGACCATAGATGGGTGGTTTATGTGGAGGGAGGTCATCTGATAGCCCAGAGGTCAAATCTCCAACAGTTCACGTTGAGTAAGACTCAAGGAGCCTTGGTTTGACTGCAAATGAATAAATTACTAAAAAGGAACCTTAAATCTTTGTGAGGATTGGCTCAAAATCAGGATGTAATTGTCTAATTTTGGACACATTTTTGAGCAAAGTCTGAATATAAATGCAAATATTATGATGGATTAGCACTTTCTAGAGGGGAAAACAAACTTCTGCAAGCATCTTATGCAATCATTAGAGTTTGGTTTACATTGACCTATGCACTCTCCTGTAACACTATCCTATATGCTTGTGCTATAAATGAGGTGAGCACCCATGTACACAGGCAGCTCGATGATTTACTGAAGCAAAGTGTTGAATGGTTGTGTTCCTTGTGGAAAATCACAGAGATATCAGCTGGTGTCAGTAACACCTTTAAAACTCTGATTTGTGTCATAGGACGTCTGCTATTTGCAATACCCTCACTTCTATTTTCATCTGTTTATGACATGGACTTTATGGATTGAAATATTAACCAGCTTGACCCTTCAGGTTGGTGGAGAAGTTGTAATTTAGGAAAACCCTTCATCCCGCTGTGTGGCCTTTTTTTCCTGCTAAGCCAATTGTGTTTGAGTAGCAGAGGAATGCCGACTTATTCCAGTGGATTACCTCAGACGTTTCCTTTCCTGTGGTGCATCTCTGCAGCTGCGAGAGGCACATGTCAAGATTTCTCTTGAAAATCAAAAGCTTTGTCAGGTCAGTCATGCAACCAGAGACTCTTGTTGCGCTGAGCATCTCTGAGCCTGCAGGAAGGAACCACCTCCATGTTTGGCCAAGACTCGTCACTGGTTTACTTTACACAGAATTTCCTGTATAAATGGACGCAGAGAGGCAAACATGACTAACACAAAGCCTGAACTAACAAACAGTTTACACATGTCACGAGCAGATGACAGATGCTCGCCACAGTTTGTTTTTGCCGATTTGTTATGAGTGGTATGATACTTTTTAAGACCAGGACTCAAATTTTCCATCACACACACACATGCGCAATCACACAGCCAGCAGAACGAGGTGATATGACACCTCTAACTTTAGTCTCCCTCTCTGCTGCTCTGGATAATCCAGTTAGGATGTGCTCTCTGGCTATCAGGAGGTTTTAGCTTCCTTGCCTCCAGCTGGAGGAAAAACAGGCGCCAGCCTGGCCTGGACCGCTATCCTGAATAAACCTTTGTCACATAAATACACGTGATACATGCACTTTAAGAGCTCCCCTCACGAGCACACGCACTGACATAAATGCAGTACACCCTGTCCTATCTCTTCTTTGGCAGTGTGTGCAGGTGAGTTGGTGAGTGTGTGTGTATAAAGGTCAGAGGTTGCGGGGGCCACCGGCTGATGTCACGGACCCAAAAACAGAGTAGTGTCCTTGGTGACAGCCTGGCAACTATAATTGTCGTGACAACCCCTAGGAATGAGCTGTCATGTGACACCCCTTCCTCAGAGCCCAGTGCATGGAAAAAGAAAACACACACGCACACACATAGCTGTGTCAGCGGGGGGAACCCTTTGGAAACAATGTCCGGCATGTTTGGGGGAGAGGGCAGTGCAGGAGTGACTTAAACCACTCTGAAGAGCACCAAATCAGGGCATGAAACAAGGCCGCAGACCCTTATTTTTCACCATAAACTGAATCCTGGATGTGAAATGACTGGCTTTGTTTCCAAAAAGGACGATGCTGCCATTTTTAATACCATTTGTGACAATTTTTGCAAAGAATCTCCAGTGTCCCCATAAGTCATGTCTCGTTTGTCAGATTGCCTCCTCCTCTGTGCAAAAATGTATTTTCCAAAGCAGTTGCTTGCTTTTGGCACACATACTGTAAGATTAAATTTACCTAAAATAACCTGTTGAGCCTTCGCAATTCATCCCTGACATATTCGCTCATATTCCAGTCATCCATAAAGAAAGCGTTGAACTATTTGAGTGTGACAAGCGGTGCTGACATATTTCCTCCCTTGTTTTGAAGGGGAGAGCCATCACGGGACAGAGCGGCTCCTGCCCTCTGATGTCTGCAACACATACACACACACACACACACACACACACACACACACACACACACACACACACACACACACAAACAAACAGCAACAACACTCTGTCACTGGTGGACTGTATTTGGCACAGTGTCCTCTTGTGTTCTTTCTCTCCTTTCCTAGTTCGTACCACATCTTTCAGCTGTTCATGTAGGTCTATATGTGCGAATGAATGACCTCTCTGAGTGTCCAGCATAAGGTTTGCCCATGTACCGCATGTGTACACACACACACACACACACACACACACACACACACAGCTGAATAAGTTACAAATGGGTTGTTTGGTGTGTGAGGTTGCTAACTGAATCGGTCGCACGCACTCATATACGGAGCTTTTGGAGGCTGGTAATTAGTCGAAGCAGTAAGGTGATAACAAGCGCCAGCCACACGTTTGCAGCAGAGGTGTCGATGCCTGCGTGCTGCCGGAAGTCACAGCCTCACCTGTCACACCCCCCGTGCAGCCTGAGGTCATGTCAGCATAGGCAGCTGCCCCTGAACACACTTTATTTGAGCCCCTTATGGTCTCTCTGGAGTGGGAGGTTTCCATCTCTGCTTCAGTCACAGGAGAGGCGATCTCAGTCACAGCAGCCTTTGTTGTCATGGTAGAAACGCACATGTTGTTGCTGTATTGATCACACCATCACTTACTCACGCTGAAAAGCATATTGGGGATTTGAGTCATCAGGGACATTTCAGTCCTCCCTCTTATTCCTCCTCTCCTTTTTAATCAGCTCTCCTCTTTTCACGGCCTTCTTTCCTCTCCCAACATCTCTCAGTTTTCCTTCCTTCTCTTTTCTCTCCCATCAGGATGTGGAAACAGCAGCATGAGTGCCGACATGTACAGCGCCGGCTACCACTCCATCACCAACATAGACTACTCCTCCGTGTGCATCAGTACAATGAGAGAGAGGCACAGCGACTGCCCGAGTATGACCTGGCACGAGATGGATATTCGCCAGCTCTCCTTCCCAGATGCTTCCTTCGATGTCATCCTCGAGAAGGCCACGCTGGACGCCATCATGGTGGAAGAGAAGTCACCTTGGGAGATATCCCCTCAGACCGCCTGTTTCATCCACAAGACGCTCACAGAGGTATTGTTGAAAATCTATGAATCCTCACAAGGGCTGACCATTTCTTGAAGTGAGAAGTTTTACCAGAAATTCTCACCAAAACTGATTCAGTTTTCCACAAAACATACATTTAGGATGCTGCGATTTTTAGCATAAGCGTGCCACAGCACCTCAGCTGTCACAGCTAAATATTGAAATCCAGACTTCGAATACCATTATTACAGTAAGTTCATAGATCAACTTTTGCAGCACTTTTTTCAGTTAGGTTCACTGCTGAAAACGACACCTTACAGTTCATCAATGTCACGGAACTTTGATAAGTGTAAACACTGAAAACTATGCAAGTTGTTCAACAAGTGGCCAAATCAGACATGCAGGGATTCACCCCTAAATCAGAATACAGAGCAGCATTCAGATGTGCATAAGAAAACTCTAAAGATACGACTAAACATCCAAGAACAATGATGCTGAGCCTCAAACAAGATGCAGAAAAGACTGCATGCGACACCTTTTTCTTCAGATGATCATATGCTCAAAAAGACATAACTAATAATGTAATTTAACATGTTTGACCAGAGCAGATTTGTGTCAACAAAGGTACTTTGATTCAATGCAAAAAAATCTGCATTCTGATAAATCTCTAGAACAAAGTTGTACAAATTTGTGTTATTCTGAAATGAATGAAAGGAACTAAGCATACTGAACATGTGGGCCTGCATTTCCACCATACCTGTAAAGTGCTGCTTTGAACAATGCAGAAAAAGAAACAGACCTTTGATTGAGCGTCAGTGCTGACTCCAGCTGGAGGTCTTCATTTATCTAAAAACTGTCACTGCAGCTGACCCGAAAAAGGGAATTTCTTAAACAAGCCCATTAGCTCTCATTCAGGTCTGTGATTTGGTTTAGTTTAACGGGTTTGAGCCAGTTCAGCCTGTGAGAAAACAAGTACCTGCTGTTAATGTGATCCAATTTTGTTCAGGTTCCAACGTCTGTCGTTGAGAAAAGTGATTAAACACCTTTTATTTGCCGTAGCAATATGTTCGGAGCTCCTGCAAAGATCAGTCACTATGTCCTCCAGACGTTCACTAGTTCTTCTTAACAGTATTTGAGACAATCTCTGCTTAAAAACAGAAGAGTTGCTCCTCTCCTAGCAAACATATCCTGATGCACTTCTGTACGACAGCACTTGGAAGATGTTTTTCTTTTGGAGCACTATTTTCTGGCGTAGTAGTGATAGACTCCAATAATATGTACGTAGACCGGTCCAGATTTGCTGATCTGTTCTCTGCCTGTCAGTATTGTACAAGCCACAAAAGTCTTTATACGCCTACTATATGATGATTTGAATGCGGTGCCACAGTCAGTAAATGATTTCTCTCTGACAGTGGAAATCGGTAATAGTGGCACTTTACATTTCCACTCCATCCCACAGTCAATCAGTTGACTTGCATGACGTCGAGTGCCCTTCAGCTGCTGGCTGCAGCACTAACCACCACTGTGTCAGTGTGACAATGACAATATTTTGTCCATTAGCCACGCTTGACCTTGACTCACTAAGACAAGAGAACACTGCTATCAACTGGAGTAGGTGACTCCCGAGCTGTGAATGGAGAAGAATTACTCATGATGTACTCACTGCAACCTTTGGAGCACTGCATCACAATGAATTATAATTCAAAGTCTGGTTTGGAGTTACAGGTATACTTTAGCCTCAATAGAGAGACTCAGTATGTAATTACGGTAAATGCAACAATGGGAAATGTCAGGTTGTGTGAATCATTTTATAATGGAAGCAGATAGAGGGGAGTAAGTGCAACTAATGTTAATGCAAATTTTTACAAATTATACACTCAGTAAATGAAAATATTATGGTGCTTTTCAGTTGAATATTGCTCTGAAAACGCTGCAGTCAGTGGGCTACAAGCATAGTGTTTGTGCCGATGGTTTGGATTCATCGTAAAGACATGTGGTGAATTAGTGCTTAAAACTTACCTGACAACTTGCTCCTGGTTTCACTCTGATCCACAGGTGGTGGTAACATGGAAAGAAACGTAGTAATATGCAAATAAGGCAAGGCAGAAGAGCGCAAGCAAGCAGACATGGATTTAACAATGCGTTTGTGAAGATGGAAGTGCATTCAGTGTGTTTGTCAGTACTCCTACCTTCCTTGAATGCAATGTTTGCTGGCTTGTAAAATGCTGCCTGGAACACGAGTGAGGCAGTGGAGGCACCGTGAATGAACAGACTAACGGTCGGACTGGATAACTGCAGACGAAATGAACTTCTGTGCTGAAGCAAAAATCAGGTGGGACAGAAAAAAAAAGTGTCGGCTGGACTCAGCATAAACTGCAGGAGTTAGCATGGCTAGCTAACGCCTTTATGCACTTACTCTCATTGCAGCCAAGCTGTGTCCTTCCTTGCTGCTTGTATTATCAGCACGTGCACTCATACAAACTATCAGTATCATTGTTAGAGTTAGTATTTACTGAAGTCAGTTGCAGCTTGAATTACTTTGTGCTTGTTTGAACTTGACTTTTTGAAAACGTGACAGCCCTGCTTGGTGGAGCTCTGTGCAGGCATCAGGTGAAGTAGGTGTCATTTTCCAGAACAAAGGGATTTGCAGGATGCACTGCGATGCAATAAAGGTGGTGCCTAAAAAATGTTATCAGACTGAAGTATTTAAAGGATCTCTCCATCACCCCAAAGCAACTCGTGTTTTAATGCTGCGAGCTTAACTAAGGACAAGTTCGACTTAGGGAGTAAACAAAGGCATATACTGTGCTGTATATGGGCCAAGTTTTTAAGGACAGCGTCTGACAATAGCAATGCACACACACACACACACACACACACACACACACACACACACACACACACACACACATATGCATGAGGAAAACAGACAGCGTGCTGGGTGTTTTCCTCTAGCAGAAGGAAGTATTACAGAAGGATCAGTGAGTGTGTTTGGGGGACAGATGGGAGGATTTGACTTTCCCTCAAAAGAAGTGAAGCTGAACTCACGAAGCAGCCCTGTTTGAGAGCCATTACAGTAAGAGAGTCGAGATCTTCTCACTCGGCGTCACCTGCTTCCCTTCGCACCATCTCTTCTTCTCACTTCTGCCTCTCACTCCGTTTTTCCTCTCATTTCCACTTTCATTTCTCTCACCTGCTCTGTGCTCAGGGCTGCGTGGAGATGGGAGTGTGTGACTGTGTTCATGTTGTCTTTCTGCTGCGTGCATCTTCATGTGTGCAAATACTGATGTGTGTGTGTGTGTGTGTGTAATCACAGAGAAGTCGATAGTCCTCTGCGCTGGTATATTTCTGCTCTCTCACTGTGACTTGTACGGGTACAGCAGTCACGATTCCAGTTTATGTTCGTGTATGTATGTATGTGTGTTTTGCAGGAATGTGGGAGGTGGGTTCATATCCTAGTTTCATTTCTTACAAGAAAACATTCTCACAAAGCAGGGGCAGATGGAGAGAGAGGAGCAAGGCGAGAAGGAAAGGAAGGAACGGCTCTGAAGAAGCAGGAAGATGTAGTGAAGAAGGAGGAGATCCCTGAAGAATCCTCTGCTGAATGTACACACAGCTAAAGAGGGAAACGGCGGAAAGAGGGAGGGAGGGAAAGGGGGAAACTGCATGATAGCACAGGAGAAAGAAAAAGAGACAAAAAACTGAGAATGACAGAAAGCTAATGAGCAGTGCAGCAGTGTGAGACCGAAGGGAAGAAGGTAGCAAATGAGAGAGAGAAAGGAGGGAAGGGGAAAAAAGAGGAGCAAAATTCATCTAAAACATGCTTTCAGAGTGTTTCCTAACAAAAGCAATCATGATGAGTAGAAAGAAAAAGCAAATAAATACACTAATGAACAATCGATGCTGTAATAACTAAGCAAATACATGTTTCAGCATGTGAAGATAAGAAAGACCCTGCAGAGAACAAACAGCTCAGATGCACCAGGACACACAGACTGTATCGCAGCACAATCAGCGTAACAACAAATACAGCTTCACTTCTGCTGCGAACATGCACACACGCACACGCACACACACACGCACACACACACACACAAACTGAGCCTCACAGTCGAGGCCGTGGTGCACTGAGGTGTGAAATTTATTTCACACCCTGACATGCTCCGTGAATCACTCTTACTGTTGCTATGGAGACTCTTTCGTTGGATATCATCTCAGACTAACACTTTTAATTGCTAACCTTTAGTCCTGTTTAAAGAGGTAAAGACTAGTCCTTGGGCTTGTTCAAGGAGGTAAGAGCTAGTTTGTTTAGTCATCTCAAACCGTGTTTTTCAGCGCTGTTGAAGAAGTAAATACAAATCTGTGCTATACTGATGCAGAGCAAGCAGATGCAGTTCTGCACAGTGTCAGTATATCAGTGAGATCAACATCTGTAAGTTGGTGTTTAGTCGTCAAAAGTTTCACTTTAAAGTTTCCGTTTGGTGGCAAGAAATGTGAATCCTCCTCACTGCAGGTCAACGGCTGCCGACCGTCCACCGTCCCCTGCCTTCACAGTCATTTGTCACGAGCAATTCAGGGCCGTAGTGAGGCTTTAAATCATGTCGTTTGCTCTGGTCTGAAAGGATGCAGCTTAACAAAACAACATGGCGTGTCAACACATGCTGCTGTTGTTTTGACTCGTCATAGCAGGAGAGGAACAGGTGCGGGACGAGCATGAATAGTGCCTCTGTTTGGTTTATTAGTCGCATCTGTGTTTGTACACATTCACATATTTTGATCCAGATCTACCTAAATCTGTCACTTTTCAAAGAAAGTGTGAGATTTTTGGATCAGTTTTTGCATCAAGCAAAAAAAAGCCCTGAGAGGATTATTTCATCAGGCATAAAACTTCAGGAAGAGCAACCAGCTGGGATTTTGGGTTTTCTTTCAGTTAAGAATTCAAAATATAAACATTTGAATGCAAATCATTTTCCAGTCTTACTGAGCTACAGCAGAGGACCTTTTAAACTTCAACTTGTGCTAGTGTGTCAGTTTTTATTTCATTTTTTTAAAATGATGTATAATTCACACATACTTTAAACGTATTACTTGAGATAAATCTAAACTATCCACATTTCTGTTTTTAAAGAATTCCCTTTGGAAAACTTGGCAGCGTAAGCTTTGTGACAATAACACAGATGAATTAGCGCATCGTAGACGGAGAGACGTGGGAACGAGGGGAACGATTCAGATCACAAACCGGCGTAACTCAGCAGAACCTGCCTGGATGCGTTCTGCACACACTGCGTGTGTTTTTGCTCCGTCTGGCCTAAAAATGAAAGTCTGCTGAAGTCAAACTCGCTTTGCAGAATTGACACTTCATGTCACCCATCTTTTTCTTGGTCGCCCTCAATCTTTTTTCAGCTGAAGAAGTGTTGCACAGCCGAAGCTTGTTTGATGTTGCGCTACATTTCAAGACAAAGACGGATGACGAGAGTTGATGACCTGTCTGACGCAGACTGTGACCTAGACTTTATTAGGCCCATCTCAGACAGTGTGACATGCAGCAAGCTTGTAAGATTGCTGTTATCCCACAGTCTGTAAATCATTCGAAGAGCTTCAAGGCTGCGCTGATGGTCTTACAGCATCACACAGCTTCTTTTTACATCATGTCACAGAAAACGTGCAGCTTCCTTCTGTTCTTTTCACCGAGCGTCTTTTAAATGTGCGAGGAGTTGAAGATTGGGTGAATCCCCGCCTCCGCTGGGCTAAGATACTGGAAAACATATGACTGTGTACCCACCCACCCGTCATTGTGGAGAGGCTCATGTCATGACATCATCGTGAGACACTCATTGACATTGATTGGCTGTCCCTGGCTCCTGCTGTGGAGAGTTTTCCCCTGCTCCATTACCAGGAAGCTTGGACGCCTGCCGGGAAGACAGCCCCAGGGGAACATTCATTTTAGGGGACACACACACACACACACACACACACACAGCACACACATAGATGCTATTAACAGTCATGCACACACACATAAGCTTTAGTCTCATTTCTCAGAGTTTGTGAAATGTATTCTTGCAGTGCTCAAATAACGCTGAACACTCAGTGTGTGTGTGCACGTGTGTGTCTTCCTGTGTCTTGATGTTGGCATGTTTTCATTGCTGTTTGAACCTTTTGTGCCAGGATAAAGTGGATTACACCAATCCACTTTATTGTCTCTCTCCTCTCACTTTTCACACTCTCCCTTTTCTACCTCAGCCCGTTCCATGCTCTTGTAAAAGGTGAGGCTTAAAAAGAGATGGGAAGGTGAAGTGCGATTTGTAGGCTTCTGTTTAATTTAGGACATTTTTAACATAGACTGGAGTTTGGAGTTGCTGCAGATTCAGATTTAGCATACATGTAAATAATTGGCTCCGAGTCATGTGTGACTTTTACGCTTGTGTTTATTTGTTTTGCTACATAAAGCTCTGAATTCTCTTGGCATCGCTGATTTAAGCTTCATTAAATACCAAAATTTAAGCAGCCAACATCATGTGCCACCTCAGTCATCGTGGCACAGAGGAAGGCTTGAGCTGCAAAAGAAGCAAATAGGCAGAGGTGCACAACAGCTTGAACCCAGTGACACTGGGAATTCATTGAGATTTTCAAAATAAAAGAGTTTTAAAAGTCAGTAAATGATATGTTTTTTCATAAAAACACTTCACACGTTATAAAGAACATTTTGAAGGGCTTGGTTAGACTTCAAAAGTTAAATAAACTTGTCAGTGTTATATTGTGGTGGTACTGTTTCTAAAATTATGTCAGACATCTGTGTCCTGTTATTTGTTGTTGCTTGTCAGTCAGCACATTTAGTGATACCGATATATCTGCGATGAGACAACCCGGCTCTATCTATCGTCACTTCTATTAATATTCTTTGTCTGTCTTTGATTTGGAGCCACAGTTCCTGTAATGCTTTGGTGGACATAAACATAAAATACATATAATGTTGGAATGAAATGGGCTGTTTACATTTTGGCAGATTGGCACCATTAATACTATGCTGAACATTAAGCAGCAGTTTGCATTTCACAGACAGTTATCACTGGAAATCGGATGATTCTCAGGCAAGCTCTGGAGATACAAGAAGTGTGTTTTTTGTATGATTTCTAAGCTGATTTATGGACCCTTTAAACATAGAAGGCTGGGAGAGCACATATGTAGAACTGTGCAATGTAGGACCCTTTGTCATGTTCCATTACATGTCGTGTAACTCTGGAGAACGCAGAACCGTGGGAACATAGAAATGACTCATGGTCCGTGAAAGTCTGGAAAGGAAGATGTTGTTAGTCCCAGAAGTCAAAGTGATTGAGTGAGTCAGTAAACTTTAAAACCTGATTAATTTTCATAGGAAGTCTTTCACGTCGCTGCTCTTGTATTTGTGTTTATCTGCGAGCCTTGTGAGCCATTTCCTCCCACATATATTTTACACACATACATGTATTTGTGTGTGCGTATCCAAAACTGCACATTTGCCTGTGTGCCTGCACGTGCTTAATTTTGCGTACCTGCAGTCTCATGTGTATATGTGCACATGTGTTTATTGCCTAGCATGCATGCTCGTGTAGATATTTCTGCATTCTGCATGCGTTCCTCTATGGTTTGTGTGTGTATGTGTGTGCGCGTGTGTGTGAGGGCTGGCCCGATGAACCCTCCTCTCTCTGTTTCCAGCAGAGGGAAAGTAGAGCAGTGGAGCACACGTGAGGGAGACGGAGCGTGGGTGATTGCAATTCTGGTTGCGCATGTGCAGAGATGCAAGGGTGAGATCAAAGACGGAGTGTGCGAGTGCAGTTGTGTATGCTGGCAGAGCATCTTTTTATTTCTTTATCTTCTTTATTTTTTATGGTGCTTGTTTGTCCATGCGCTTCAGTGTGGGCGTACAAAACGTCTGTACATCGACATCTACATGAGTCCTTACATGAGTGTTTTTTTTTTCTTGTTGTGTATACTTGATGTGTTCGTGGTTTGCTTGAGAGTGTGTGTGTGTGTGTGTGTGTGTGTGTGTGTGTGTGTTTATGTGTGTGTGTGTGTGTGCGCGTGTGTGTCAGGGGATGGACTGCCATGCTGAGGCCTCCCGGCTCTCCAGAGATTTTCACACTGGGCCGGATTCTCTGCACGTGCTCAGTCATACATAGACTCACCACTCATACTGGCAGATGGCCTTCTCCACACACACACACACACATACACACACACACACATACCACCACCACCAAAACAACACATACATGCGCTGTGTAACGTATTTATTCTATGCCATGTTTAGTGTATATCGACATCTAATATTGCAGTATGTTGGTGTCCTTCCATTCAAATCATGACCTTAAGCCAGTCTGCTTCTCTGTTTAATGAAGAATTTAGGAGGGAAGAGACAAACACAGTTGTGTCTGTGGTCTCAGGATCACAAGACATATTTGTAGCAACTCATCACACTCAGTAAAACCGTTTTCTCATTTACGTCCTTCCCTTTGTCCCTGTTTTCTATGTATTCGCTCGTCTCTCCCAGTCTCAACCCGAGTCCTCTCTGCACTGTTCACCTCACATTTGCTCTTTCTATCTGTGGATACTTTTGTTAATCCAGCGTTAAGGTTTGTCCCAGCTGTGAAGAGGGAAGCCCCTGGAGCCAGATGCAATCCCTTTGTTCCCTTTTACACACACGCTGTCCATCTCCCTCCCTCATTCTAACTCACTCACACACACACACACACACACACAGACAAAGATCGAGTCGTTGCTAAATCTCGTAAATATGACTGCATGCTTTAATGCACGCTTGATGCATTCACACACACTTTGCACACACACACACACACACACACACACACACTAGTGCTTGTTTCTCAATCCTGTAGCTTTTTGTCATGTCATCTGTGCACAGGATTGCAGCATTACTGTGGGAAATAATGTGCTGCCAGATTTTTTACCCACTTTTCACCACATGTACAATATAATCCGTACACAAGACAGAGATTATAATCTACAGGGACTATCCCTTAGTGGTGTGTGTGTGTGTGTGTGCAATGAATAGAGAGTGTGCACAATACTGAAGGATAAAGTTAAGAAAGAGCAAGGGAGGAGAACTGGACACCAACAACACGAAGCACGCTGTTGCAGAATTGAGGAGGAAAGTGAGGGAAATGGCTGTGCAGGCTGGCCGAAGATCTCTCAGCTTTAACCTGAAGGTATTATTTCTCCATGATGTGAAAGGAAATATGTTTTAAACACACATGAAGAAAACTTTGAATTTGTCTGCCCCACTGCAAGGGGGGCAAGCCCAAATCAAGTAAACATGTCATATGTGCACGCACAGTCGCGCACACACACACACACACAGAATGTCCTGCCCAGCTCACCGTTGCCTAGGCAACTGGTATCGACTACAGAGCACTGTTCCTATGGAAACAACGGATGCCTAAAGGAGGAAGATCATTAATTGGAATAAGAGAATATAGGAGAGAGGGATGAGGGACAGGAGGGAGGATAATGAGGGAGAGAGAAAGTGTAGCTGAGCAGAGGTGTGGCCAGAAAACCTGAAAAGAAAAACCCATGCACTTGGACATAAATGATTACGAAGATGTATTCCTGTGTTTTCACTCTCAGTTTATCTCTTCTGTGCGTGTGTTTGTTCATCCAGGTGACATGAGATGAGCACAGCGTGGTAGGGAGTAGAAAGAGGGGCAGAATCCATGTTTAGAGTGGATGTATGGGAAATCAATGTAGGCCACAGTGAAGTGGAGTGGTGTGAAGAAGGTTAGCAGACGACGCAAATCTCCCAGGAGTGTGTGTGTGTGTGTGACTGTGCGTGCGAGGCTGCTTTTATATTCCTGATCCCATCACACCTCATCACCGTTCAGTTCCCAACCTCTTCAGCCAGACGCACTCCCACAGCCCTCTCACATGAATCCACAACCCCTTCATCAACACCACCCGTCACATGCTGTTCTTTTGAGCAGATTTTAATGGAGATGTTTTACACTGTTAATTATATAAAAGTAGATGCTGGTACAGCTGTTGATATTAAGGCTCAACCTCTTTTTTCCCCCCAATACCAATGTTTCATCTGTTTGTCCCTAAGCTTTTCAAAAGACAGTAACTTCCTGGCGTCGTTTTTTTTACACTTGTGGTACTTAGTGAGCCTCTGAAGTGTTGGTGCACAGGTTTTGTTTCATTTGGCCGGCTAGGTCAGGCTAGCTGTTTCCCACTGTCCCATTTCCTCCAGTCTTTGTGCCAAGCTAAGCTAACCCGGCTGCTGGCTTTAGCCTCATTATTCACAGACAGCTACGATTGTAGTATCGATCTTCTCATCTATCTCTCCCCTAGAAAGCAAACATGCATATTTTCCTAAGTGTCAAACTTCTCATTCGACTAAATTTGAACATGTTTCCATTGGGTGTGAATTATTGTAGTGCTATTACAGAAGATTGTTATTTTGTCCACCCTCGCCACAGTTGCTGTTGTCATGCCTGTAGTTCCATAGACTGCATAAATAGGGCAATAAACAGGGCAAATAAGTAAAGGCGACGAGGTTGTTACAAAGGACTGTATCTGTGTTGCTCGTTTGGCTCTTCTACAGTGTTCCTTCATCATTAAAAGCATTAAACAGTTACATACTGTAAACATGCACAGATGTATGTCAGTGCTGTTCACATTCACTTTTTTCTGTTTAACAGCCAGAACAAAAACTCCCAAACCGTAAAGCTTGAAATGTCTTATTTTCTCTTATGTATACAGGGTGCACTGTTCCTCAGTCGGCTGCAGCGTCTGGAAGCTTCTTCGATAGGACGCGCGCTCACTCTCCCCGTCTGCCGTCGTCCCGATCTTTTCTCTCTTTTGTTCTTCGATCATAGGGTGTTAGAATGCAGGCGAATCAATACACACGCTTTTCTTTCATTAAGGCCTTTCAAAGTCAGAGAGGAGGGAGAGAGGGATGGAGGAAAAGGAGGGAATGCTTTGTTTTTATTGGTCCCTGTTATGTTCTCCATTCTCCTGTTGAAAGTTTTCATTCCAGTTGAGGAGTGTTTAGGAGGTCGGTCCCATTTTGCCTTCCTTCCAGTCGACGCCTGTCACCATCATCATGTTCGTCTCTCATTATATATGACGGAGAAATCATCACATTTTTCCAACATGCACAACAACATGCTTGTGTGTCTGTGCGCTGGCATGTGTTCACGTATGTGTTTGCAGGAGCGAGCGTTCAATGTGTGTGTGTGTGAGGTGTTTCTGGGTAGATAAGACCCAGCCAACTGTGAAACAGCTTTCTTCCACATGGCAAATCAATCAATCCTGCAGTTTGGTCACTTTCTCTTCTCCGCTGCGCTCTATTTTTCTCTTTCTCCTCTACCCCAACCTTTCGCTGTCCACCGAAAGCTGGCCTGGGTCGATTGCTGAGCCTTGTGATCCTCTATCTTCCCGCATGCCAGTCCCACAGCGGGCACACAGAAGACTCACAAGAAACAGATTTTTCTCAACTGGCAGAGATCCATGCAACATAATGCTGGTTCCATCTCAAGTGACCAAAATGACCTCCTCTCTTGTGAGCTAATGGACCAGAGCAGACAGCTAAGGTAACAGCTATTTGCTGCTTTAAAGGAGTGGTTGAAGCAGGGAGAGGGCGCTGATTTGGACTCTTGAGGCTTGACCCTCTCACCAGAAATAGACCTGTTTCCTGCAGGTACAAACAGATCATGTAACTCATCAATTGTCAGCCGTGGAGTCCTTTTGGCTCTGCTGAAGTAGAATAAAGAGACCTTGGAAAAAGAAAATTTGTTTGGATATTTAAAAGGGTACTCAAACAGTTTGGTTCAGCATGTCTGTGAAGTGAAAGAGAACCAAATAGATAACAGAGACGGATAAATACTGGTTAACATTGAAGCAGATGCCAACATGTTCTGGCTTTAAATTTTAATGTAGGTCAAGCACCAAAGCAGCTGAAACACTCCTCCCACAATGCAACTTGATGGCATGCTTCTCCTCCTACCTGGTAAAGGCCTACGTCTGTCAGTGTCTGAGACTGTGTGAAACATCCAAGTGAAATGACAACAAGCGAACCTCATTTTTGAGTGGAAGGGGACAAGTATGCAAGAAATGCACCTTAAAGTGGCTGAAAGTGATATATTTACGGTAACAATGCATCAAATGACGACGTCTGTGTGAAAGATGCCGCTTATAGTGGTGATTGCAAAGAATTAGCACCTGGATCTGCAGCTCCCCTCGGCTTTGCGGAGATTTACGGGGAGTTTGGGCTCATTGTTTAACTGTCCGGCCCGTCAGTCTCACTGCTCTCGTAGTGTCATAAGTATTAAGTGAGAGTCAGAAACAGCAACAAGCTAGTAAACATAGCAACGCATTTAGAAGCTCATTTATATTGTACATTATATACTGTGTTTCCCTTAAGAGAAACCAAAAACAGATCCAAAAGAGAGTGAATGTTGGGCTTCTATTCACCAAGAGGCTACAAACATGATTGATAGTGTTGGTCTTTTAACTGCCGGATGTGTTAATAAGCAACTGTTTGCTAACAAGTTCATCATATCAGCTCAAAAGGTGACGACATGTCAGTGTTGTGTTTGCACCGTCCCCAGGGGGCCAAAATAATCAGTTGTTGCAGACTTAAGCTTTGTTTAGGTTTTAAAAGGATTTGGTACTGTATAAGTTCAACTCAATGAATCTATAGCTCAGCCATCTGCTGCTTTTTCCCCTCAAGCCCCAACAAATGTGACAGAAGTAATGGAAAGCAGAGGCCAAATGTCAGCCACGATCATGTTCTTTTCACCTTTGCTATATTTGTATGTCACCAAATTGTTTGGACTGAACTCACAGAGAGGGCGAGGGTACGCCTGAACCTTTGAATACTGAGCAGAGCTTTAAGATGATGGTCTGTCAACTCATTTCACCACATCCTTAATGACTACATTTTCAAGTTTATTTCCTTTTTATTGGAATTAAAGGAAAATTACAAGACTACAGGAGGCAGAGGAGCGTAAGTGTATTCAATTTCTTTCCTCGCCTCTCTCAAACACAGCTCATCCCCAGGTGTCTCGCTGAATATCTGCTTATTTTCATCTCATATTATGAAGCTAAATCCATCGTCTTTTCATCTTCTCAAGCCTTCTGCCGGCTCCCCTTTGTCTTTAATCTTATCTCCTCCTCGTCTTTCTCTTTCTCCCATCCCCCTCATCGTGGCTGTATGGTAGCTAACCCTCTCAACTCCAGGCCAAAGCATGCTGCCAGATGTGCAGGGATCCCACTGTTGAACAGCTGGACACCACCGCTAAACACACACACACACACATTCATACACATACATGCCTGGACAAATCATGCACCAAAACCTAACACACATGGACAAACACACATGACACAGATGTGCCCTCCAGTGTCTCAGCTCCAGATGTGTAGACAGAGGTCTTTGCTGTATGTCCTCACATTTCTCGTTCACTGAAAAGAAGTCAGAGATCTGAGGAGCTCGTCTTCCCGTCCTCTTTGAGTCAGGCAGCGCAACGCCGCACTAAACTGCTTCTCGACAACCTTCAGATAATTATACATTTATTTAACTGACACCTCCCAAGCTGCAGGAAGCGTGAGACTGTGACAGTGACTTATGCATCTGCAACACAGTAGCTGCCAGCGGCTGTCAGCAGGCTTTTGGCAGGCTCTGCACTTCACACACACACACACACACACATTATTGTATATGTGAAAAAATATCATTATGGTTGCCGTCTGCCAACATAGAGGAGCAATGAAGAAATACATAAATCAAGTCCAAGAAACGTCCTAACGTCTGCTGTGACTCAAAAGAGCCTTCATTTGAACAAATCTCAGCAAATAAAATGTGACAGAGATGTATTTGCCATTAAATGTATCAGCGTATTAAGCATTAAATTGCATGTTTTAAACGACTTTATTGTATTTCAGGGCCTCGTTAACTCGAAAAGTTACTTCATGCTCTTCTTACAAATGTCTGACTTCCATTTGTACCTAATATTACATCACATTTATGGCTATGAGAGGAACCTTTTTTCCACAATATACCGCTATGGACTGTAAATGTAGATTAAAAAAAAAACCCATAAAACGACACTGTCACATCACAAATAAGTAACCCCAATTCCAGAAACAGTGGGATGTTGTGTAAAATATAAATAAAACAGAATGTGATCATTTGCTGGTTTTGCTGGTTTTAGGGATTTTAGATAATCCCCACGAGCTCTCGTATGAATAGACAGATTCATACATATAGCTGTGGTTTCCTACAGACAGATGACAGAGCCTCTGGATGCTGTTTCAGGGGGCAGTTGTGGGTTGTTCATTGAACAGAAGTGGAGCTGTGTAATACTCCAAATCAGTTAATTAAATCGCCTCCTTCAGTATCGTCAGACTGAAGTCATTGCGAACCTTTTATCCCGTCGTCCACAGAAAACAGTCATGCCTGAGGCAACTGTGACAATTCATAGAGATAGTTTGTCTCACTCCTCTTCCTCTCCTGGTTTGTCCATCAGATCTTCTCCCTCCCCATCATGTCGTCTCTCTTTTTTCATTCCTGTTCCTGCGCTTCTGTCAGTGGCTATCATGGGATGTTGTGTATTGAAATGTCTTATTTTAAAATATAACGAGCAAAAATTAAATAGTTAATTAGCTTAGCATAAAGACTGGAAACAGGTGGAAACAGCTAGCCTGGTTCTGTCCAAAGATAACAAAGTGCCTTCCAGCACCTGGAAACTCACTAATGAACACGTGTGTTTAGTTTGTACAAAATCTGAATAGTTTTGGGGGTTGATGTGCTTGACTTTCTTGGTCAGGACCTGTTGCCTAGCAACCAGAGGTGAATCCAGTCCCTGACAAGATATAGCTCAGCATCTAACGGCTTGTAAAATTTCCCAAAATGTTAAACTTTTCCTTTAATATCTGATGTTCAGGTTGCACCTACAGACTGTAAACATTAATTAGGGCAGCACTAAAAGCTGTCATGCGTCTCCCCTCTCAGCTGGGGGGGGGGTATAAATTGACTGACTCACGTCCACGTCCTTGCTGTCAGATTGTTCATATCCCACACACCATAATGTAGAAAGTGTGACTGAACTCTGGTGCAGTTTGTCCGAGCGATTGAGTGAATAAACCTCAGACTGCATGAATAAGTGTGCCTCTGACTCTGTGTGTGTGTGTGTGTGTGTGTGTGTGTGTGTGTGTGTGTGTGTGTGTCCATGTCCATCTGTGCTATGGTGCTCCCTGCCAGTTGCTGCCCATATTGTCTGTCACTGACTGTACTACACAACATGCTCCAAGGCTGTCTATGTGACAGCAGTTGTATAGACTAACCCAGCAGGCTGCAGTCCAACTTCAGCCAGGGAAAGATTAGAGAGCGAGATGGAGATGGAGAGGAGGGGGTGGTGTGTGCGCAAGAAGACGTTACAGGAAATCAAATGTTGTCCGAAGGCTGCTTGGTCTGTAAATTCTGGGAAACAGTCTTTTATGTGGACATCTGCAAATGAGTGTGTTAGGTTTGGATTTACCTGGCAGCACACAGCGCTGCCTCTTTGTTATTTTCTCAGTAACAAACAAATTAAGCTGTTTGCCACTTTCCTCTCTTACTCATGTGATTTGTGTGTGTGTGTGTGTGTGTAGGTGTGTTTGTGGGTATGTATGTGGGTGTGTGTGTGCCTTTGTTTTACTGATGTTGTGGGGACAAATCTTTTTACGCAATCATATTATGAAGACTCACCGTCCTGATGGGGACAAAACACAAGTCCTCATAACATAAACCATTACAATTACGACACTCACTCATCAAAACATGCCTGCAGGTACACACACACACACGCACACAAACTCTCATTTTGTTGATCAGATACCTAAAGTCATTTTAAGACCGCCAACACTCATACATCGTCATAAACATATGAGGAGGGGTCAAAGTGCTCCTCATTATGAATGTCTTTAACTCAAAGTGGTCCTCACAAAGATGGGAGGAGTAGAACACGCAGAGGGAGCGTGTAACTCCGTGTTTGGCTGTAGTGGCACCATCAGCCATCACGGCGGTTATGTAATGTTTGCTGTACACGGCCAACAGACGTGTGAGATGAATGTCAATGAGGCTGCTCCCTCCTTTTCCTCCTTTTTGGCCATTATCAAACACTTGATTGCCCCCAAAATCCTGCACTTAATGCAGTGAACAAAGAAAAAAAAAAGAATAAAAAACAGCCAGCCTCACTCTGAAGATGTAGTTCAGAGGGTGGTGCGGTGATGAGCGAGCTGTGTTGGTGCTCGGATAGGATTGTACTCCACTTTACTTTCCATCCTCTTCCTCATGTTTTCACTTTCCTCTCCCCTGTTTTTTTTTTTTTTTCTTCTCTCCCTGCTATCCTCACCTCCCTCCGCCTCTCCGGCAGCAAAATCTCCACCGCCCGACTCCAGAGTCTGTTCCAGGGCCTGTTTCCATAGCAACAGGTTACCATGGAAACTAGGTGACAGTGCGGCGCATCCCATCCTGCTCTTGCCACGCAGTCGAGAGGTGGTCGGGAAGGGAAAGTTTGTTTTGACCGTCTCCTGTTTACCGAAACTGAGATGAAGCCGTGGGCTTTATTTCAGCCTTTTCAAACGCCTTTTAAGGCCACAGAGAAATGAAAGCCTGTATGACATGAAGACGTCGCATACATGCAGTGTACACGCTCATGCGGTTTGAATAAGCTTTGAGTATTTTAGGCATTTTAAATCCAAATCTTTGGGTGAATAAATGTTAACATGTTGAGGTTTAAGCTTCAAATGTTGAACATAAGACAAAAAAGCATGTTTGTCTGACCTTTGTCCCAAAACGTCAGATGAATTTATATCCTGACCCACTTGCAGAAAAGAAGCTCTGATGATTCCCCTCGCCCCTCTTCTCTATCCTTTTTATGTCCCCCTGAGCCTCCGCATTGTTTACAGTGAGATATCCAAGTGCCTGAAATAACTGTACCACTTGCCAAATGATGCAATTACACAGAAATGGCAAAGAATGGACCGTGCTTTCATGTTGCTTCAAATTTAGAAGCAGACAAGGCGAAAGAGCTACCAGCCGAGCATTCACAAGACAAAGTTGCTCACGTGTAAAGGGAGTGAGGGTGGAGGGTGGAGGGTGGAGGGTTTGTTTTGCTACAGTGCCTCCGCCTGCTTAAACCCCTGCAGGACTACTGTATGTGGTCAGCTCAGACCTGTACAGTATGGATGTTAGATGAGGGACATTTTGGGACAGCCCAGCAGTGTGAGCGTCCCCCTCTGCTGTGGGCTTTGTTTGGAGCCAGATTGTTGCTCCAGTACTTAATTATGAAAAACAACAGCCTGGGGCCTCGCTGAATTTTCACAAAACAATCACAGCTTTTTTGAATCCAAGTGCTCATTCAGTCCTCGATCAGATGGAGGGAGACGGAGAGACAGACAGAGGGACAGGGAGAAAGAGTGACAGATAAGCGGAGCACAAACAAACAGAAGGTGCGACAGAGTGATGGAGCGACCGTGTTGCCGCCGCGGTCTCATCCTGCTACTACCAAGATTTTCACGTTACTGTACTCAACCGTGCAAAATTATGCACACACACACACAAATGAGTCAGCTGCGCATTCCTTCATTCAGGCCACATCAGAACCACATAAAGATTGTGCAGCAGTAACGTGTGGCTTGAAAAGTTTCCCAGTTGAAGCAGCACTTCATATTTGAGGATGGAGTATCTGAGGGGACCTAAGTGGGCGAGCTCCAGGCCTCTCTCTCCCAGTCTGGGGCACGTGATTAGACGCCGCTGTTGCAGTCTACAAGCCGCATATTCTGCCCGGAGCATCGACTGCTGCCACAAAAATAGCTCCCAAATAATAGCAACAGTTCGCCAGTGCTTAGCGTGAGTCAGGACACTATTGGGTGTCTCCTGAATTGGATGTGACATTTTAAGGTTGGACAAAGCCGCTCGCAGCGAGTGAGCATTTGATTGTTTGCTGCTGGTGTTCGCTGAATGAGCCGGGAACGGTGAAAGAGGAACGAGGTGGATTTGAGTTTTTTAGGCATTTCTGGTGCTCGGCTTGTCGGCTGTTGATTTTTAATTTTTTTTTTTTATTTATTTGAGTCGTTTCAGGCTTTGATGTGCGGTGTTACTCTCTACAGCTTTGATGCCGGTGGCAAGAAGCAAAGGGATTTGTTCAGTCCCCTCTGGGATTAGCTCTGGGAGACGCACTCTTGATGCTGTTTGTCATTACTGTCCATAGATATCAGGCTGACGTGCAACTGTGAAAATTTGGAGTCAATTGTACTGAAGGCGTATTTGACAACAGGCTTCTACCATCAGCAGATATGAAGTAAAATCTGATGTTTTCCTAAAGAACCTGACTGCTGTTTTAGCCAGTTAACGCCTCTTCTTTCTAAGGAAGTGGTATATTGTTTTTCCTACCTTCCAGGCAGCCAATGGTTTCCATTTACTCGAGAGAAGCTGTAATTAACTTACTCGCAACTTGCTTGAGATAGAAAATACATTACAGTGAACACTAAGTCTGCAATAACATCATATTGAGAAGCATTGATTTACATATTCTGATGAGTGTTTTCTGGATTTAAACATTATGCCACACACCGATGTCAACATCAGGATCATATTGATCTCCCTAAGTGAAGAGGAGCTGTTCAGAAGCAAAGCGAAGGCACAGAGGGAGAAGTCTCCATTTGTTAGAGGCATAACAGCTTGTTCTTGTTTTGCTCGAGAGGACCAAGAGTTTGCATGAGCTATCAGCATTAAACATTAAACAAGCGACTGTGATCCAGTCGCAGTTGAATTTATGCATGAATCTAAAAATCTGTATTTAGGCCTCGAATGCATCTTCAGTGTCAAGTACCTCTCAGGTAAAGGCTCATGGGGAGTTCAGGCTTTCCCCACAACACCGTTGTATCCCATAAGGAACCAGTCAGAAACGGTGACTCTGTTCTAGTTTATCTTTATTGAATTGTTAAATAACTGCAGTCAACACTGCTGACAACATGCAGTCAGCAGTGTTTTCTTACGAATCTAAAATGAACTGTGGCAATGAAAGCTGAAAATAAATTTAGGTCACATCTCAGCAGTTGGTTGTTTTTGATCTCTAAACAACACGCACGGCCGACGCTGTAGGGTATAAATTAGGTGTCATTGTGTTATGCTATGAATAGATGATAATGGTGGACTCGGGCTTTTTTAGCATAAGGAATTGGGAGATTGAAGACCAAAAGCTTTTCATGATTAATTCGGGTCATACACACAGCCATGCATACAGCGTGTGTTGCCTTTGAAGGTCTGAGCCCTTAACAAAGTAAACCTCGAATTTACCTCCACCAAACCACCTGCACATTCATCTCCACGCTCCGGTGTGATCTGGAGTGCGTGTCCCAGCGGTTCAGCTCTGGGACCTCGACCAAATCTGAATACAATGCTGTGGTTTCAAAAACTCCATCACTTGATCACACTGTCAGTCCTGATGCTGCAGTACAACAGTCAGGGAATTCCTCTGGCTGTTAAATTTGGATTAAAGCCTCATCGCCGGTGACTCAGCCCTACTCCAGTCACGTCAACATCAACTCATACAGTGACTGTTACTCTGCTCACTGTGGGAGTCCAGTGCAACCAAGTGGAAGCAGGAAAAACCTCCGAGCTGCAGCAGCCAGCCAGTAGTCAATCAATCAGCGGAGGCATCCCTGAGCCTCACCAGCTTCATCCATCCGTCCCAGACGTCTTTAATGACTCCAGCAAGGTGTGTTTGAACAGCAGCTGTCCAGACTACTGTGCTGTTGGTTTGGCAATGCCAGGAGAGCCATTAGTATGAGGTGTCAGAGCGGAGCCAACTCTCTTTTGGAGCCGTTCACCCTCCAGTAAAAGCTGTTTTCCTCGAGGCAGACTCCATTCACAGACTCTTATTGGCCAGATGCCAATACACTACATCTCACTACAACACTTTTGTTGACAAAGTGGCTTTTAATTGTTTTATTTATTATATAGCTTTGTTGGCATTGCGAGTGCTCTTTTGCTGCTTGTAAACCGGTGTGAAATCAATCGTCCGTGCTCTGAGTCACTGTTTTGGCCTGATATGAGGCAGATATCCGCATATATCACAGGACACAACCTAAAAAAGATCAGCTGGACAAGCAAATAATTGCTGATTGGAAGGCAAGTGTCCCCTGCACACCCACACAGGTGTACTGGATTCACAGTTTGGGTGGAGCTCTGCTGAGAATGAGAGGACGTCACACAACGGAGATGTGAAGCAGATGTTAGTCAAGCTCAGTATGTGCATGCACACGGACAGCAAGTGGAAACACCAGTGTGAGTGCAGTGTGTGGGGCCTAAATCACTTAAAGGGACTGTGTGCTAGTAACACTCGCCGTGTTTCCATCGAGGTGTTTTTATGCACATTTTGAAATATGGCATTTGCAAAGCTAAAAGCTAAATTCAAGTTCACAAAAGTAATTTTACGCTGTCTCGAGGTGGTTTTTGCCTTTTTTGAAAAAGTGTTGAATGCGAGACCTTTGCAGAATAAGCTCTGATGTAACAAACAAAACTCACAAGACTGATCAGCTGTTTCCATTACAAACACCAAAGAAGAAGAAGAAGCTGTTTCCCCCGCCGTCATCATCTCCCCGAATATTCCCCTTAACGCTCTTCGCCTGTTGCTCTGTTAAATTTCTCCTTCTCCTTCTTCTTCTTCTTCTTCTTCTTCTTCTTCTTCTTGTCGACACTTCCAACCATTTTCTGCCCCCTCTGCTTTAATTTGGATCCAGCTCCTCCTCCCCCTCCCACACAAATGGTACAGTCACACTACGCTGGGCTCGAACCCATCACTTGTTCCCCTGAGTGTGCGGCTCTGACTGCCTGACTGTGAAGGCTCTAACACTCGCCTGGTGTTCTTACCGTATAATGAGACAGTAGAAGCACAGTTAAAGAACAGTTTTATGATCTACTATTTAATGAGTCTCGGCCTGGTTTTGTGTGAAGAGCAGGAGCTGCTTTATAACGTTGGCAGTATAACTGGAAAGAGGAAGAGTGCTGTCTATTGAGTTGAAAGGTAATTGCGCTGTTGTGCAGTTAGGGGGCAATTCTGTGATTTGAGGACACCTTTTCCCAGACTCCTGCACAGGCTGGGAGGTCAGGGACATATTCTCTCATGTCTCTAAATTTCAACCCACACTTTTCCTCTTAAAGGACCAAATCTGTGACTGTGCTTGTTTTTCGCTAATTTGATACAAACCATGTGTAACTTCACATGACTGCCTCTGTGGCGTGTAAAGTTTTTCTCCCACTTTCAGGCAATTGATGCTTTCGATTCATTTGCATGCAGCATTAAAATCAATTCACACTCTTGAAACTTGTTTATATTGTGAAATCCACCACATTGGACGTCAGCTCAGCAGAAACCTTTTAAAATCTGCACACTGTCATTACTGCCTTTTGTGTCCTGTAAAATAGACTTTTGCAGAAGCGAACACACCCCCAAGGATGTGTTGGAGCTCCAAGAAATTATCCTGATGGCAAAACTGGCCTCAGTAACAAATGCCAAGTTGGAAAATGTTTGAGTGTTAATCTAGATTTGATCCCCATTGGAGATTTATGTTTTGTTGTCTCCAATAATGTTTATTGTTGGGCGCACTGCCACCTGAACAGCTGATGTTACATTACCTCTGAATGGAGGAACAGCCTCTTTCCTCTGAACAGGACGGACTGTTGTGAGAGCATGGAGGAGCTACGGTGACAAGAACGAGCTTTGCTTTAGGAACAATCAACTTAGACTGCAGTTATATGTTATGTATAACACAAGTACATGAGCAAACTTGTATTCTTGCACCCAAACTTCAAGAATAAATGATCTTTTTTTTTTCAGGTTGTTATGGAAACTGGCCTGCCCACGTCTGCAGCAGGCCTGTGCTGTACAGAAGTGTTTTCTGCCGCTAAGTCTCTCTACAGTCACTCAGTAAATTAATGTTACTGTTACTCAGCACAGCTAGCTACAACTTTTTGGAGGATTCGTGGTGGCTCAGTGGACTTTAACAGCAAACCAGCACTGAGTGTGAACCAGTGAGGGACAGAGTAAATGTACCAGTGTCCCATAGCCAAACACGATGAATTGACCTCTGACTGTTATTTCTCTGCTAAGCACCAGCATCTTTCATGAATTGGTTTCCATCAGCGAGCTCTTTGGGTCAGAGTGAACCTTTGCTCCTCCTCCTCATCCTCCTCCTCCTCCTCCGAGGGAAACTGAGAAACGTAAAAACACATGTACTTGCTGCACTCATGAGTAAATATGCCTCTCCATAATAGCTGCATACTATTGTTTTTATTATTAGTCAAGCCAGCGAGCCAAAGAGAAGCAGACCCACCTCTGCTTTGTAGTGGGATTAGTCACTGGGAGGTCCCCAGTGGACTGAGACCTATGGGGGAAGAGACTGTCTGGGCTTCTGGGCCTGAACAATAGGTGATACATTTATTTTCTTACCAAGTAACACACAAGTGTTGGTACAGATGGAAAACTTGAACGTGAACACACTGTCTTAATGAAACTCTCAAATATTCTTAATCATCATATGGCCCATTTTCACCGCAGGCCCAGGAACCAGTTCCTCAGACCTAGTTCCTGGTTCCAGAAAGTCCCTGCACCGTGGGTAGTGCTTTCCACCATCAGTGTGGCGTTTGCGGTGATGAACGTCTCTGGTTGGTCAAAAATAAAACCTTTAGCTTCATTCACACAATAAGGAAACTCAGTCTGTCACGTTTTCAAACTAGCGTTACGACCTTGTGGTTGAGGGTCTCGGCCAGCAGGCCAAGTTACAGTTCACATCCGTTGTTGGTTGAGCTTTCAGGCTGAGAAATTCAAACAGATATCACATCGCATATTCAATACTGCCCTGAAGGAAATGTTTGGTGGCCGAGTGATCGATACCACGATGAGGGTCAGATATTTCTTACAGTGTTCATCAACAAGTTATGTCACTTGAAAATGCAGAGGGAATTCCCTCGGAGCCGCTCTGGAAGCATCGAGGCGGTTCAGGTGCCAGTTGTGTTGGTTTCAGTTTCCGTGGCTTCCCTGTGCTACTGGCCTAGTGAAAGGACTGGAGTGTGTTAGTGTGCTGCTGGAAACTCCACCGGGCTGTCCTGTCCCCCTTCCCCATCCCGTGGGAGACCCCTTCAGCAGCCAGACACACTGGCCCATTTCGCCTCCCTTTGCCTCGCGCGGTGTCTCCTCCTTCTCCAGCTGCTGCCAAAAACTCTTCATCTCTGGCTCGCCATTAAAAAGGAGAGAATGAGTGAAGACTTTATTGAAGTTGTTGTTTCTGTTTTGGCTCACGATCTGTCCACAATATCTCGATTGACTTGTCAGTTTCTGTCCAAGCTTAATGCGCAGTGCCTGTTTATGGCTAAAACCCAATCGGAAAGCAGTAAAGCATTAGCTGCAGTGTAAGTTGTAAGTGTTGCTAAATAGAGAATGGCAACAATAAACTAATTACCCAGCCACTGCTGACACAAGTCTACCCACAAGAACTTAATGGATAATTACATATAAGTGCAAGCGAGGGCTTGATAAGTGTAATAAGTGTCCTGGGCTTTGGGTAGCATCAGATTTACAGGCTGAGGAAACAGAGGCACAGAGGGAGTGAGCCAAAAAGAGGGGAACACCCTCCCTCCTTTCAGGCTTCTAAGCCAAGAGTGTCACTGTACCAGCCACTCACGTTTTGCTCTAGTTTCTCCGCGGCTCATATTCCTCTGAGTTTTACTATTTTTTGAACTGTTCTGAAAGGCAGATGAGTTTATTAATTACACATTCGCTGACTCGGTGCCTTCCCATCCAGTGCGAAGTTTTTCACAAAGTCTGCATCGTTCTTTCATCATTCTGCACCAAGAATAGCAAACGTTGCTTAATTAACTTTGCATATTTGACCACAGTGAAACGCTGCTTTGTATCTGCGACTGCTCTAAAGTAGTGACCGTGGATGAGGCAACTTTTTACTAAATTAAACACAAATGCTTACACACACACAAACACACACGCACACACGCACTCTGGAGTATAGGCATGAAAGGCAGTGCTAGGATGCTGGGAGCATGACAGTGGGCGGGCGTGGGTGTCTGAAGTGTGTCTCTGTCTTTCTCCGCTGGTGTGAAAAGTAGTTCAGTAATTAAAGCAAACCTCTCTCTGGTCCCCAATGGAAAGGGAAGGCAGAAAGGGTGAGGAGGCAGTGAGAGGGAGTGGGAGAGATAAAGAAGAAAGGAGAGATAAAAGCCAGAGTCGGTTATTTCTGATGAAAAGGGAAGAAAGGGAGGTTTTAATTTTAGCTCGGCGTGCCGGATAGCCGGAGGGGAGAATGTGGCAGCTGAATGCGGAGATGCTGATCGGTTCGACAGGGGTCGAACTGCGCTCGCACAGACCACACACACACACACACACACACACACACACACCAACACTGACATTACATCTCACAGCATGGGCACGCTGTTGAAAATATCCCTGAAGACAAGAGTTTCCCTCATTTTAAGGGAAATGACCAAGGCAGAGTTTCTCCATTTCCTTCATCTTGAATGGGCGCTTTGTAAACACATCAGCAGTGACCCAGTTCAGAGCTGCATTTAGTGTCAAAAAACAGGGATTTGTCTTTATTGAACCCCTGCGTTCACCTCAAGTCAACCCACTAATTAGGCTGCCGAGAAAGACGTTTCTGACACACAACCTTGCTTGTCGGCAGACTGAAAAAGCCTCAAATCCCAGTGAAATGTTGATGTTTGTTTCCACTGCAAACATTCAGTGTAGTTTTGTGTTGCTCGAGCTGTTTTCTCACATCAGCGCTGCTCGTTATCCCAACTTTCTGGCGTTCTCCTCGCCTAACGAAGGCGTGAGCTTCACTGTTCTGCTGCCTGGTGTTTTTGTTTGGAGAGGTGTCCCGTGCTGACCTACATACGTTACCGTGACCAGCGCTAAACTTTTGTCTCCATGGCGACGCGAGGCATGAGAGAGGGATGCGCCTACTTGAAAGGCAGGATGTTGCTGTCTTCCTACGGTCGCCCGTGCCTCCACAAGCCCCACACAACCTGCGCTCACATTTATATCAGAGCAGGTACTGAGCATAGAAATCTTCCTCCTTGAATCAGCGTCAGCTTCGTCTATATGTTCAAGCACAAACGCGCCATTTTTTGTCTTATAGCAAGGCAAGAGTGGATAGATGCTGAGAGAGAGAAGAGAAAAGGAGGGTCTCTGATGTATAATTTACCCATGCAGTGGGTGAGCAAAGGACATGGGGTGTGAGCTGAATGAGGAGCGGAGAGGGGAGGACAGGAGGGTAGTGGAGAGGAAATTAGGGGAAGGAAAGGTGGGTGGGCAAAATGGGGAAGTCAGGGAGTTGGAGGGTGGAGAGAGGGAATCCAACACTCACGTTTTCCCTGTCATCCATCACTGTGCCAAGTACCGCGAGTCGTCCAGTGGGAACATGGGCCTGTGTCAATGAATGTGTTAACAGGATGTTTGTTGTGTTGTTTTGTTCTTGTGCACATGAAGCGAAAATACTGTGTTATCTTTATGTAATCGATTTTTGTGAGGTATTTTGTTTTCTAGGTCAATTTCAAATGAAAACATGTTCCTGAGGAAGACGCTTTGCTCGGGCAGCAACAGCCCACTCGCTCAGGCAAATTTATACTTGCACAAAATCAAGCGTCTCCAGGGCAGATGGTGCCTTATAGCGTTCGCACATTGGGCTCTTGAAGGCAGGAGCTTGGAGACGGAAGAAGAGAACGGGAGGGTTAAAAACAGGGATGGAGGGATGAAGGAAACCAAGCAGGCTGTTGCACCCCTGGAGGGTAGAGCCGAAGAGTAGATCTGCTTTGTTAGACCGGCATTGAGAACTCATTCTCTCACCCCGCCGCCTCCCTCCCTCCCATCTTTATTCTCTCATCACCCCTCTTCTCCATGTTCCTCTCACCCACTCGCTCTTCGTTTCTTTTCTTTTTTTTCCTCAAGACGTTTACACGTTTTTGCCATCCACATGCCTGGCTGCAGGCTATGGGTGAGGTGAAATGGAAAGGAAGAGAGGCAGTTCATTTCAAATGCACATTCCTTCAGAAGGGGTGGGGGGGGGGGGGGGGGGGGCTGCAGGGAGGGGGTCTGCTGAGCTGCATGAGACCAGTAAACAACCACAGAGAAGATGGAGAGAGAATTTATAAAATATGATCTGAAATATGACCTAAATAAAATGCACACCTCCTCCCTGCTTCTCTCTCTGCCCCAGTTCAAATACGTGTTCACTGGTTCACAGATTGTGTGTGTCTGTGTGTGCGTGCGTGCATGTGCTTCATTCTGTGTGTGTGTGTGTTTGTGTGCATGTACAGTATCTCTAAAGGTGACAGTACACTCTGGTCCACACAAGTCTGCTGACCAGAGATAGCACTCAGTTGTTTCTACCCACTGACCAGCTCTGCCTCACCCACAGTGTGGTGGGTGCATGTGCACACATACACACACACACACACACACACACACACACACACACACACACACACACACACACACACACATATAAATGTACTTGAAGGATCCACCTCTGCTTGCCTCTCACTAATCATCCTCCCATACTGAAGCCTCCATAGGTTCATAACAAAGAACAACTGACTCCTGAGAAGCAGAGCAGACTGCAGACTGGACCCTGACCAGTCGTAGCTTCATGACTCGTATAATGAACATCAGTGATGATCAACTTCACTGTCCTACTTTACTAACAGCAGTAACATTGTTCTGCTTTCACTTTGCCATGTTTACTGTTGTGCAGGCAGGACTTTTCTCCTGTGGGTCAACATCACTGAACATGTCGAAGTTTATATTTGTCAGGTTGAGAGTGATGTAGGTCGTACACTATCAAAAGCCATGTGCATGGAAATATCGCAGGATTATTGGTCAGCAGGGTTCTAAATTAACACCCGCCAACCCGCCAAATGCGGGTTAAAATTCATATTGGCGGGTGTAAATAAAAACTTACTAGCCAATTTGGCCGGTAATGCATTAGGCAATCATGTCAGTCAGAGCCGCTCTACAGTTCTTGGTCATTTGTCCCACGGACAGTTCGTCCTACATTTCCCATGAACACTGTCGTAATGCTACGTGATGACGTACAAGACGCCCATTGGCTGTGCGAAGGCACGCTACAGTTTGTAGTGCAACCGGCGCGAGAAACCACGGAAACGCAAACACAAAGAAGAAGAAGAAGAATGAACGGCGGCGTATAAACTGTAAAAAAGGAGACTGAGCTAGCTAAAAGTAAAAAGTAAAGTTAAACTAAATGCGTGGCTGGGACAGACGTCTGGGGGCGAGAAGAGGAAGGAGGCAGGGGATGAGAATGTCGACAAAGCGTGCGAAACGAAGAAAAGACAGTTTAACGCTAAATGGCTGACAGGTCGTGAATGGCTTGTGTTTGATCACGAAAATGCCGTCATGTTTTGTAAGGATTGCCGCATGTACACGAAAGAAAAAAACAAGACGAATAATTTTGTGGTGGGGACTAATAATTTTAAAGTCGAGGCAGTAAAGGACCATGAGAGTGCCCGAAGTCATCAGGAGAGTCGAAGGAGTCTGCACTACTGACTGCTGCACTATTTGTGTTTTCTAGTTGTACATACATAATTCAATTTATTACCAATGCAATTTTTTGCAAGTGCTTAAGTCATGGCTGTTACTTATATATATTTCTTATTAAAGAAGGAAGGCAGAAACACTTTAAGTTGAAAGGAAAAATACATTTTATTAGGAATGTAATGATACTAAATACTGGAAAAATGTCTTATAAAATAATAAATCTGACAGCATTTTTTGTTTGTATAAATTAAATGTTTGCACTTTCTTTGTATATTTTGTTTCATGTGTTGTACTTTCTGTGCATTTTTCATGCCAACAATGTAAATAAAATGATCAAATGCATTCAGTGGCACTCATAATCTCTCTTATTTTCACCAGGAAAAAATTTGGCTAGTGGAAATTCTGATTGGCTGGTAACTTTAGAAGGTCACCAGCCACATTGGCTGGTGATCAAAAAAGTTAATTTAGAACCCTGTTGGTCAGACAGTAAAAAACAAGGAAACAGACCCCTCGCAGTTTCTACCTGAACAATTATACTATAACATAATATTTTCCACTGGACTGCTGTACATCATGGAGCGTGGTCAGGTTTACATTGATGCTGGCTATGACCTGGAGATCGTATCAGCTAACTTCAGACGAGATCACATATGAGTGTCTGGCAAGACAGTGGGTATTGACTAATACATTTTTTCACTCATTTTCCTCACTTAGCTTAACACGCTCATCTTGACCCATAGTTAATGCCATAATTCAATAATTCCTCTCAAATTTTGAAATGCAGTCGGCTGAGTAGGTCCTGTAGGCCACCTTTCATGTGACTGATTGTGTGGATTCAGCTCAGACCGATCCTCAGATGAACCATGTAAAATAAGGTGAAGCTGCTTTCGTGACAACATCCCGGTTCATTCTTTTACATTTCATTTGTTTACAGTTTTGTTTCTTTGATTTCAGACTCTTTCTATCGTACATGGTTTTTGTTTTTAGCTCTCAAACATTTCAACCCTGAACTGATGCAGTGAACATGTGGACAGCTATTACAAATCATCTAATAGATCAGTGGTGATGCAGTAGGATTGGACAGGATGACAGCGTGTGCTCTCACTGCCTCAGGAGCCACAAACATACCTTTTCAATCTCAGATGAACCCAGATTACGTAAACCTGAGGCTCCTGCAGAGTGAAACCCCGTCCTCATATGACCACCGCAGACAATCGGTTATCCCTCGTACAGTATCTTTAGGCAAACCAGAGCTCAGAGAGGAGAGAATGGACAGAGATAACGGAGGATGAGTATTATTGCAGTCCAGTGAGGACAGAAAGACAAAGCGGTGAATAGCAGAAGCTGAGGACGCACACCTGGAGAAAGACAGAGGTTACAGAGTAGATGAATTGTCATTCTCCTTGGATCGACAGCTTATCTTCTTTCTGACTGCTACAGAAAGGTCAGACAGTGACTCAGACTGACATATACAAAGTTAATATTTCAAGTTCATTTCAAATTATTCTCTTGTCCCAGTACAAAGACTGTTCTATGTCTGCTGAAGTAATTCTTAATGTGGCGATCACACAGGCTAGTTCTGACAGTACACTAAAAAATTGATAACCGCATGAAGAAATATTAAGAAAATAAGACTTCAGTTATGTTTATGATGCATTTAAACTCAAAAAAGCTTGTTAGAAAGTTGGATCATCAGGTTGGTTTGACTAAGAGATGGCAGCCATGCTAGCAGCGTGGTGTTTTGAGCTAAATGCTAACAGTAGCATGCTACCATGCTCACAATGATAACGCTAACATGCTAATGTGCAGGTATGTTTACCTTATTCACTGTCATAGTTTACCATGCTACCATGAATGTCGTACAAAATCTGACTTAAACCTGCTGACGGTGCTTCAGGAAAACGGTCAAAGTCCAAAGTCCCGAGGAGCCGTCGCCTGGGAACCATGACTGTACTGAACGGTTGTTGAGAAATTACAGATCAAAGGTAAATGTCTGGGTTTAGGATGAGTAGCATCATTCTCCCTCACATACAACAGATCGATCAATATCAGAATGTCGTGAAACATCTTGAAAAGGCAGTAGGATAACCTGGAATTCCTCATGGGGATCTTGACTCCGGATCTCCTGTTACCTCTTTGTTGCAGTACACTCAGGACAGGTCGGGTCACTTAGACACATGCTTCCACCACCACTGTGAATAATTCAGGAGAGGCCATGAGTGTGTGTGTGTGTGTGTGTGTGTGTGTGTGTGTGTGTGTGTGTGTGTGTGTGTGTCCACGTGCATGAGCGCAAACCATGTTGGAGTGTGGATGTTGAGGAATCAAATCAGTAGAGTGTGAGTGTGCGAAGATGGGCGCTAACAGAGTGGTTTCCTCTGTCCTCTTGGAGAAGCCCTGTGGCCCACTTAGGATCAGTTTACAGACGTCTGGTTGCGAGTGGATGGAGGGGGGTAGACTGACTCAGTGTTTTGGGGATGCTGTTTCCTTACTCTTGTGTTTGGGTGCAGCGGCCAGCGAGCCCTCATCCACCTGTTGATTCTGAAGAGACTCCACACGAGACACTTTATGACACTTTTAGATACGTTCCATCTTATCTGCACGTCCTGAAAATGATCTGTTCTGTAAGTAAAAGGCTTGTTTATCTGTAGCTTTCCGAGCAGATGAACATCACATCCGAACAGATCTGCCAGTGTTGATCGTTCGTATCATAATAATACCACCACTCTGATGTGTGGGTGGATGGTTTACATAGCGCCAGAGCTGCTGCCGTAGTGCGCGTGCTGATACATACAGAATGTGTACAAATATGACTCACCACACTCGATGCATCATCCTCCTCCTCATAAGGATTTCCTGTGAATGCATACATGCATGTCCATGCTGAGTGTGAGAATCTCGGTCAGTAGTGTATCCCGTAAACACATGAAGTGGGACGGGGTAATGTGATGTCACTCTGTGTTGTTTAAAAGGGTCCGAAACGCAACAGAACTTACAGTTCAAGCTGCCCTCCAACTGCCAGCCTTGCTATCAAGCGGTCACGGTTGTAGCTGAGCTGTTTGCTATAGGTCAGTGTCGGGTTGCAGTGATGTCAGTCCTGCAGCCACCAGTGACATAAGGCTCTGGAGTTACACTGTGCAGGTACAGAAGGTGCACCCATACATCTCAGTGTCATGAATAATGGCTGAAGGGGTGAAGTGAGGATGATGCTCTTTGTTAACTCCCGCTCTGCTTTACTCACTCACCAAATCCTGTGGAGGGCTCCACCTGTGCTGGACTTTTTAAGACCTTCTGAGGAAGCTGTCATGATGTATTTTTTTTAAGGTAAAAGGGACAGACATCATTAGTTTTAAACTTAATATATTTTTCCACACTGAGACTGAATAAAAACTCTTTGTAATGTGAAAGGGTCACTCATAGCACCAGAACTCAAAGAATTAACACACATCTCTGCAGTTCTGCTGAGCCTTTTAGTCCCTTTGAGCTCAATATTTAGTTTTACAGCCCAGCTGTTTCAGCAGGCTCCAATAAGCAGACGGCAGGCAGGAGTCAATGATTGGTTGGTGAACATGGATGAATATCCAGCGCCTGAAGACTACACATTTTACATTGTTTTTAGGCTTCTTAGGGGTCAAAAATTAATTATTGCAGCTTGAGAAAGATTTTTTTGTTTGATTCATTTTGTTTGCTATGATGCCCAGAGTCAGATAAGAACATCAATACCAAGAAAGGGAGAGGTCCAGCACTTCTTTAGACTCATTTAGCTCAATCAGTTGAGGTTGGGTAACAGTTACCTGTCAAAAGCAAAACAACTCGCCTTCCAGTAACTCCAAGACAATGTGTTAAACTTGCTGTATCTTGTGTGTGTAATACTTGTAGAGACTGAAACGGTTGCAGAGTGCAGTACTGTGAAGCTGTTTCTTGACACTCTGGACTCACAAGACCTTTAACATTTTGGGAAATATGCTCGTAACAGTCTTAAATGTGGAGTGCTGCAGATTTGCAAAGGCGTCTCTGCACTTATCACAAAATAATTCTCAAGCAACACTTTGCCCTGAAGAGGAGCAGTAGTTTATTGCATTTCTCACCACTGAAAGTGAGTTTTTATCCAGTACAAGTCCAGGGGCAGGCAGAATCTGGAATCAGCCTGTTCATTCTGTATGTACAGTATATAATATTCTCCTAGTTGTCTGGACCACCATGAAAAGTTTTGAATAAATCTGTCATCCACCCAATTTTTATGACCATCATTGCTTCAACTCTAAATGCTCTTGCCATGCTTTTGTCAGGTACTATCTAATCTAGAGCACCCAACCCTTCTGTGCATCATATTAGGCATTCTCTCCCATATCCAGCGACCCCTCCACCCTTCCTCCCACTTCTCCTCCGTGTCACAGTGGAGAGTGAATAATTCATGTTCGGGCTGCTTGCTGGTGGAGATGAATCATGTGAGTAGAGCAGGATGCACGTGCTCGTCTCAGAGCGACTCTTCTCTCCAAAGACCCCAGGACAGCGTAGGGGGGAGCCACTGTGCTCCTCCACAGCTTACTGTACAGACCGCTACTACTACTCCCTCCTGGCTGCATGGCATTAACATCCCAGCTTTCATGACAGTCACACGTGAGCTCTGCCTTCAAAGCCCAGGCATGGAGCCATCCCCAGAGACCGTGATGTAGCCTCTCACCATGCATGCATATAGCCCTGCTGCACCTACAGTGTATGGCATGAAACATGAATTAGTTCATGAATTAACAGTTTAGATGTTTATATTTAGTTGACTGATCCCCTGGAACCGTAGGTGTCCACGTGGTTGCTCATATGACATTTTAAATGAAACAGAAAAGTCCCAATTCAAGGTTCACCGTTTCCAGAGCCGTCAACCATACGGTATCTCATGGATCCTCATCAGCTGACTGAGTTTGCTCAGGCGTCACAGAGAAAGCTCAGTTGCCGTAACATATGATAATTCAGGCTTTTTAACAAGCTGTGGTAAGTCAAATTGCTGTAAATGTTCCATAATTGTACAAGAATTAGCAAATGTGGGACAAAGCCATCGTTTTGAAAGTCTCAAGCAAGTCTCAAGTCTTGGCTGTCAAGTCAAGTCGAGGTCAAAGCTGTGATTTTCTGGTCTTAAACAGTAGCAGCGTTAGGCTAACTTTACTGCTAACCAGCAGCAACAAATAGCTAACATTAAACTGATGAATGCTGATTTTAAAAGGCAACATTTAGCTCCCAAATCTTGGATGCAAAGATTTTGTTAGCATGCTAATAAAAGGCTATTCAAAGGCTAAAGTGAGGTTATTGGTGTCATGTGACTCAAGGCCACAACTCCCGAGAAATGGCTGTTGTTTATTATCAGGTTTATGCAAACTTGTAATAAAGTCTGCTGTACACTGCACCTGTGATCATCATGTTCAGACCCAGTTTGCATGTTTGATGTGAGAAATACAAAATACTGCCACACACACTTCTGTCTCTGGAGAAACTCTCGGCCTGAGTCTGGGTAAATGTGTCTGTGCATGCTTCGATTTGTGTCAGTATCCATATTGTGTGTGTGTGCATGTACTCTTGTCTGCCTGAGCTCTGCAGTCCTCTGAAGCTTACTGTGTCGTGATGCACACGTGTATCTCACACGAAGGATCAGCACACTGGAGTGCTGATGGACCCAGAACAACAATTATTCATACGGAGGGGCCTTGACGGTTTTCGTGCCATCACACCATGTTATCAGACTGCGTGGCTGAGCATCGGCTCCCTGCATCACATTTGCTCTGGCTTACAGTGATGCAGTGCAATGCATGTGCCTGAGATGCTGATTTGAGGGAATTTGGTATTTAACATTTAATCGTAAGGTATCTAACAACCAACAAGTAGTCTAAGTAGAGGTTTACAGCTTGAGCTGGAGTAGCTAGCTCCATCTGTCCTTTGTAACGGTTGAAACGGTCTCAGATGATTCAATAACTGTGGTAGACAGCAGTTGAGGTTTCTGGTGTTGATGATGGAAGTTATGATGGTGTGGCTCTTGGTGGAAATGTCTCCTGAGGCTTAGTCCAAACATACACAGGTATTTTTTCTAAATGTAGTATTTTCTACACCTTTTTGGCTTTTCCTCCACACACAAACGCACTTTAAGGTCACTGAAAACTGACCTTTTGGAAAACTCCTTCCACTGCGATGATATTCAGAAACTCAACTCCAGCTGATGTCAGAGCTGGTCGGACCTCTAGTTGCAGGTAGCCTTCTGGTCATTGCTATTTTTTCAAGCTACATGTGGACTAATGCTAATACTCTTCCTCTCCTCTTTCTTCTGCCAGATTAGTCGCTGCTTGAAGACTGGAGGACGATTTGTCTCCATCACCTTCGCCAGCCCCTTCATCAGGAAACACCTCTACGCGCGCACAGAGTACAACTGGTCCGTTAAGAAGTACAGTTATGGAGAAGGTTTTGAATACTTTGTGTATGTAATGACCAAAGGAGAGGAACTCAGCCCAGAAGATGCAGCTCTGGAAAAAAAGCTACTGGAGGATATGAAATCCCCACCTACCAGGGTCGTCACAACACTGAATGAAGCTGAGGAAGACTTTCTGTTTAATATTGAATTGTGAGATAAGTGGATTATCTACATATAAATACACATAAATCCTAAATCTAAACCAAATGTTGAAACTGAGAAATGCCACTGTTTTTGAAATGATATCCTCCTGTCAGAATCAGAATCAGAATCAGAAAAAGCTTTATTGCCAAGTATGATTTTACACATACGAGGAATTTGTTGTGGTGCAGTTGGTGTATGACACATCTGTTAAAAATAAGAGCACAAAATATAACAGTATAAATATTTATACTGTTGTTTGTTTGTTTGTTTTTTCCGGAAACACAGTCTGTTTTTTCAGAAGGAAGTCCAATCTGAGCGTTAATGTAACGCATAGAGTTGTATTTATGTCAATGATGTCATCGATGAGTAATGATTATCACAGATATCACTTACTTGTACAGACTATTTACAACATTTAGACAAATAAAAGAAATTAATAAAGCAACCATTTCTTAAATAACCACCCAAAGACTCAATCAAAAGACCTAACTAACTTTTCTATTCATCACAGCGGTGGCACCAGCCAATAAAACTGGTGTTTTTAACAGAAAGTCATCTACGTGTATGAAAATTCAGAAAAGGTCAAATACAAAATGGAGAGCACAGTCAAAGTGACACATTCTTACGACGTTGGCGAGTCTCCTTATTGCTGATTGGATCCCTCAGATTCAAAATGGCCAATGAATGATCAGACCTGGAGCTCACAGGTGCAAAGCAATCCAGTAATGGCACACAACACCACAAAACAACCAAGGGAATGGTCCCTCAGGAGAACTGCCCCAGTAAAATCTCCATGAACCATGGACATTGTTTTCTGTATCATTTTATGGGATCGTATTATTTGTACCGTCAGTTTAATTGTGATTGCTGGAGTGATTTGTAGTAAAGTCAAGCATGACTCATCATGGTTTTTCTTCCGTCTGTGCCATAATTTTCTGAAGCAGCTATTATCAGCTTCTGTTCGAGCTGAGTTCATAATAGAAACTTTTATCTTTTATAAAGCAATTTTACTTCCAAGTGTCCTCAGCTGTTCTGTCTGCATATATATCAGAGATATTCGCCAGGACAAGCCTGCCAGTGTCGCGCAGCTTGCGAGACAAACCGGCATGTCCAGACACAGTACATAACAGCGGCCCCGGCCTGCATGTAAAGTCAGTGTTAAAGTCTATTAATATGTCAGTCAGAGTCTCCCCCCCTGTTGGGGTTGTCTGAATCTGTCCCACGTCTGCTTTAGATTCCAGACAAAAGCTGCTAATGGAGATATGCGGTGTTTGACACACCTCTCAAGTGCACCGGTGCTGCATGTGGGCACATACACATGTGCATACAAGTAACAGCTCACCCTGCGTGTTATTTGTTGAGGAAACATGAGATGAGTCTCCGGTCCTGTGCTCTCTGCTGCTTAAATATAGACCAGAAAGGGAGAGGCAGCCGGGCGTGCAGACAGGCAGGAAGGCTGGTGACTGGAGGGGGGACCACATTGATAAAGTAGAAATCATTTATTTTTAATTCTCCACTGAGATCTAATTACCGCCTATTTTTAAGACTTGGGGAAAAAAAAGGTGTGTGATTTTTCAGAAGGCTCCTCTTTCGTTCCATGATTTTCTGCTGGGCTAACATGGCGGTTTGTTTAACTTTACCTTTGATGTTAACAGAATGGTCTGTTTAGTAGCTGCTCTGGAGCTTTTGTTCGTACTGCACAATCTTCCCGAGCAGATGGAGTTTGCCCAGTTGTCATGGGCCTGACTATTGACTGTAGTTCCTGTCAAGCTTTGTGTTGTCCTTGGACACACATGCAAAAATAATGACAGCATCAGCGACTGTTTGGACTCAAACAATGAGTCCTTGATTTCAGTTAGAGAGCGACTGAAGCAGCTTTTCATGTCTAGCCGGCAACTGTTGATTTTTGTCAAATGAAATAACAACACAGATTTTATCAGCTGTGCAGCAGCTAGCTGGTTAATTAAGCTTATGTTAACTCCATGAATTGGTCAAACAAGCTGTCTCCTGCTGACTTTGTGGAAGACATGCAAATAAAGAGGCAGCATTGTTCTCACACTGCAGACATTTAGAGCGGCTTGGTTGCTGTTGCTCTCGGGTTTTTGCTCTTGGAGCTGCTAAAAAAAAAAGCACACCCTCCTCCAAACTCCTCAAATGCTGAGTGTTGTTCTTACAATAGTGCATAAAGTTGAGACTGAACAATCACTCTTAATCTTAAAAACAGAAGCTGATGCAACAATGTCACCATGAGGTCAGTTTATAAGCCGTGTTGGAGCTCTTCTGGATCTTTGGCTCCCGTGATAACTGGACCAACTTCATCCACTGTGTGACTGAAGCTCCAGAACAGCTGCTGAATGGGCGTCATCAAGTTATAATGTCTCGCGCTCATGAGATATAAAATGTTCATCTTTGTGTCTTTTATACTGAAAGAGTAAAAAACGGTGTGACATGACCTCGCTCCTGTGGTATATTCCTCACACACACTCACACATACACCCTGCACACACACTGCGGCGCATATTGAAATGTCTTCCTCTCAGACAGCGATGGTCTCGATCTCACCCGCTCTGTATCTCCCCCCGAACCCTTGCATTGTGTCTGTGTAAACCCCATTGGCTATTATCTGGTTTCCATGGTGATGTCTGGGTGCAATGCCCTGGCTACCTTAACAGGAGGCTTAAAAAAAAAAAACAGCCTGGCACCTATTTGGCCTGGCAGGGTGAATGACAGGAGGGTGCTTATGTAAGTGGCAGTGGGTTTGATATTGACAACAGAGGCTCAGGGGTGCAGAGCGGCCACAACGCAGCACTGCCACATAAGATCATCTGATAGATTCAACACTCAGGGTGGACTGATGGAGACTGTATGTCCCTTCTCATGCATAGTTTCTGCTTTTCGTGCTCTATTTTTCCTCCAAAGCATGATGCCGTTTACTCCACTTTTTCCTCACTTGGACTTAACCTTGCTTCCATTTCTGCTCAGTCAATATATGAATATATTAAAATTCAGCAGCCCTTAAATTTAGTTTGCATCTCCCTTCGTCGGGCTAACTGATATGCACAAGCTGAGACCCCGACAGTGAGATTTAACTTGACTGGACTTAAATTACGTAACCACAGAGCAGGGCACAGGCCTCGTGCAGGAGAGGTTTAGTCATCATTTTCTCTCAAACACAAACCTTTTCGTCTTATGTGCAGTTTTTTTTTTGTTTCTTCAGCTGATTACCTGAGTCATCCAGGTGTCTAAGACCATGATTTAATATAGAGTACTGTGGATTTATGTGTGTGAGAGAGATAGCAGAGCCACAATTTTCTCTCCTGCTGCTAATTGTCCTCCATGCTCTGTTGCCCAAGGGCAGCAACAACACTAATCTCCTGCATGCTCAATGCCTTTCTCTCTCTCTCTCTCTCCCTCTCTCTCTCTCTCTCTCTCTCTCTGTATTTCTGTCTCTCTTTTACCCTCTCAGTCACTCCTCTCACCACTACCACCACCCTGCCCTCTCTGTCTGCATCGATTGGCCCTGAGTGCTTTGGTGTGTGGGTGTTATGTGAGGGCTCATGCGAGTCAAAAGGTCGACTGCATGCTTTAACCAAACATCTCTGGGTTTCATCTGCCACATTGTATGTGTTTGTGTTCACACTGAATCACGACACAGCGCGGCTGTCTGTTTGTGCCGCATTCAACCGGCTACTTACTGCGGCTGCCCTCAAAGCTTTGTCCGTTTTTAAAGGTTTACAACCAAGGTCCAATTTTTGTTCTGTCTGTAATAAAAACGTTGTGCTGACAATTTCTGAGGTTTGGAAATGCAGCAACATTAATAAAAACAAGTCCAATCAGGCGAGAAACACGATCACACAGGCTTTAAACAAACCCTCAGGTGAGTCAAACTTATTTGGAGAATGAAACTTAGGCCTCATGGGTATTTTAAAACAGGGTTTTTCCTCCTTTTTTCTCCTTCGTCCACATAAGCACTGTTTCAAAAAATCTCCATCAATATGAAGACGCAACAACACAACTGATGGCAGGAGCACAGGCATCAGAACAACCCGAATCCAAGGCTATGTTGGCCAATCAGATGCCTGAAAAAAGCCATTAGCAGTAGGCTACTTGCAACTAGACATTTGACAGGTTCCTGTCCAAAACCGGTGACGTTGGCGGCGGAGTGTGTGTCATAGGAGTGTTATTATGTAATAGTGACCTCTGTAGCATATTCTGTTGTCTGTCTACCTCAATATAGTGGAAGGGTGACTGTCCATTTGTGTTTAAACATGAAAAAAGCACCCGAACTTTTTTGGCCACGTCTGACATTACACAAAATTGCCTCATGGAAACGAAAGCGAGTGACGCTGTGTTGTCAAAAAAAACTGTCTACACACCAGCACTGCAGACAGAATTTTCCAAAAGTTTCCTTTTCAGTGTCCTTGAACTGTTTATGTGTGGACGAAAGGCCCAAATGCATAGAAAAAGCTATGTTTTATAAATAAATACTCGTGTATGTGTAGACTAGGCAAATGGCAAACAGTAAAAGAGAAGGCTATACAACTTTTAAGGTGAGGATCATGTGATTGATTGAAATGGGTGAATGGCATCATCTGTAGGCTAATTTTACTAGTTTGTCTGCTTGTACTATAGAAAGTAATTAGTGAAGAACAGACCACAGCTGTCTTTGAAAAATGAGTAAAACTGCCTACAGTAAAGAAAAGAACACTAAACCTTGTTAACCAGCAATGCAAAAAACCTTCAAATGTAAATAAAATCACTGTATCCACTGTGAATATTCATGGAAACAAAACCTTTAGTGAATCGGATTTTGAAAACCTCATGGAAGGATCCTCTTGACACAAAGTGAGTTTGTAATAGTTCACACAGCGAACACCTGGAGCAGTCAGCTGGCAGTCTGCATGCTAACAGATTAGCTCACAAGTGCTAACGCTACAGCAGCTCGGCCACCCCTGTTGGTCATGTGACCTTCGCTTTGCAGGGTGCTTCACCGACCAGCGTCCTAGATCAGCTTTAAACAAGCTTATTTACTTTCACACAGACTTCTTGGTTAATGAGGGTTTATTACCAGCATTTTAGGGTTGCTCGCTTTTGATTTGAACTCCAAATAAAGTGGTTTAGATCAGCCTCATAAATAAAAAACATATTTCTTCTGCACAAAATTGTGTTTACTTCTACTTTCCTTAAATTCCCTTTTTCTTGTTAAATACTAGGAAGATTAACCTTTCAGCCCTCCAAACATGATTCAAATTTGAGATTGGACACTGTATTGCCTCATCAATTTCTATAGACAAGAGGAGAATGGACGGGGGGATCATCGGTTATCCTTGTCAGTGTAGAGAGGACTAAAGCTCTGCCGCTGCTTTAAACAGCACTGTATATCTGCCCATCTCCCTTGGGGCAGCATAATGGCATAATATACTGTATGGCAGGCTTATGTAACTGGAGGAGGAATATTAATGGACGTCCACTCAGGATGGGGCGAAAGTGGAATCAGATCAAAGCTCTCTGTCCTCGCTGCACACGCTCAGTTCGAACCTACACTGAGCGTAGCTCTTAGCTGTGTGTGCTCGTGTAATCGAGAGATAACAGCAGAGCGAACACAACAATGGCACTTAACATTTGCAGTGGTCTGTCAGTGCGGCTGCTTTAGCATTTCGTTGGTTTTGTCATGCATGTTTTTTCATTCAGTCTCTCCACAGTGGCTGTCCATTAGCGAGGCTGCATGTCTGTGCTGACCCCAGTGTGGCCTGCCCTCCAAGCCCATCTGCCAGGTCAGAAACACGAGCCACAAAGACCCTGGGTTACATCCACAGCCCCAGCTAACACTCAGCTGACCTCTGACCGTGAAAGCTGCAAGATGATGACCGAATTTAGGTCTCATCAGAGGACAGTAGCTCATTATTTGTTGCCTTAGATGTGATAGATAAATCCAGTCTTAAAACCAAGCATTATTTTATCCAAATAAAAAGTAACGTCTGTAGCCAGAGCCTGATATACAGACGGGCGACAAATTAAAGGAAAAACTTGAATAAAGTGGAGAATCTGATACATCCACACAGGTCAGGAGGGGCTACTGTGTGGTTTGATGAATCATGTGGCTGTCACAGTCACCAGATCACATATGGGAGATTTTGAACCCTCAGTAGACTTTAAAAGACCATTATATGTGCTAGTTAGATTAGACAGTTAAGACATTTAGCTGATGCAAAATATCTTGTCATAAGCTAAAATCCCAGCTAAGGATATAAGAATATACTACGCTGGCTTTGTTCATTGTAATGAAACAAACGTAACCAGATGCATAGCTGATTTTTGTCTCTTCAGGGAAAATGTTGATAATTATTCAAATATTAATATGAGCATATTTTGATTAAGAATACTCTGTTCTTTTGCCTGAAAAGAATGCAAAAGTATAGAATTAAAAATTAACTGACAAAATGTTGGAGGCTGCAGCACCACTGGTTGCAGGACTTGAATGAATCACTGAAGAAGTCAATCACAGTCATGACAGGGAGAGAGGCGTGGAGCGGAGCTGACACAGTTCAATACCTGCCCAAATATGTCAGTCCGGTTCCGGCTCTCCAGGGCTGCACATTACTGTGAAAAGTGTAATTGCCCATGGCCTCAGACAGACACACACACACACAGCAACATGATCGATAGCACTATGTGTTCATTCAGTGCAGTGCTGATGTTATCAGGACAGTCAATAAACTCACTGATGGTAATGTGGTCAGCTCCACTGGTGACGTTTTGTTGATGTTCTGTTATTAGAGTGAAGTGCAATTCAGAGTAATATAAGCACCAGTGTTCATACATTGTTGACATGTAGCTTTTTATAGATGTGCCCTGATACTGTGGATGTTTTTGCTTCCAAAAGATACACAAATGAGACTGAAAATCTGTCGTACCTGCGGCGGGACTTCCAGGAAAATTCTACAGTGTGATCACAAGGAAATGAGTTGTTATCAATGCTGTGCAGGTTTGTGTACCTCAGCTGGAAGACGGGCGATATCAGCTCACACAATTTCCTCTGACACTGCTGGCAAACAGTGTAGTACAGTATTCTTCCCTTTTCTTCCACCTGACAGTTTCACAGATCTGCTGTTGTCATATTCCCAACCAGCTTCATAGAAGACATGTATCCACATATTGGGTTTAGGATGAAAATAAACACTCAAGTCAGATCACATTAACTACTATTATGTCGGTCTAACGGCACAGTAAGTTTTCCAGCAACCTGAATCAGTTTATACCAAATGTTGCGGTTGAGACTTTGTGGAAACTAGCTAGCAAAAAGCTAAAACTGCTGGATGACTGTTGACATGTGCAGGCTCTGCCACTCCATGTGGTTGTTTTTTGAGGGTAAATTTCACAACTACCGAAGAGAAGAAAATAAGCTTTAACACAGCTACCAGGATGATGTCTTCTAAGGATTTACATATGTATCCCACAGATCCAGCAACACCTCTGCATTCCCTCTTCTGTCAAATGTTGCTGCACATTTCTATGAAGACCGTCCAATCTATCAAAAGGGTGCAATGAAGGGCTGCTTGAGCCCAGCTGACAGGGCAGCATGGGCATGTTGGACACACAAAGGACGGGAAACGCTGTAATAAACACATTGTTTTTTGAAGTCTTGTGCATGATGTAAGTTTTTCTTGGTGCTCCAACCAAAGCGAGTGTTTACCAGCCTGCTGTAGTGTTTGTGTGAGACATACTCTATGAGGACACTGTACATGTAGACTTTGATGGATGATCATGTGGCTCCCCCGGGGGTCTGTGGTTTAATGGATTCACTAGTGTAGGCCTGCATAGAGCTGTTTAACAGCTTAACAGATGGATCACTGTTCCTTCCACGCTCTTTAATTAAGGATCAGTATTTACTGTCACTCAGGTAATGGCTACTGAATCCAAAGGCTGCAAAGAAATGGGCAGATTTTCACTTTCAAATGCTGAAACTGCGTGTTTGTTCTGTTTCTTAAAAAGATCTCACCCTTCTTTTTTAATCGTCACTGTGCTGAGGTGAGGGGCTCTGCTGTTTTTTCTTCTTCGTCTTTCATTCACAGAACAAGCCAAGGCTGCTCTGATGTTTGTCATCTCCCACTGACTTCTTAGTAAAAACGTTTTTGGACAAAAGCCATACCAGAGAATCACATCAACATTTTCTTTCACCATTTATTAATTCACCAAATACAGTGAAAATGGCATCATAATATACAATGACTCATTCTTAGAATGTCATGACATTTTTGTTGCTTTTTTGCTTCATAAAACGATGTTTCATTATTGAAAATATTAAGGTTTCATGCACAACAAACCATATCCAGTTTCTTTAAAATAATGGTACAAAATAAACAAAATTAAAAAACAAAAACTGTAATGTCCAAAATCGGTCAAATAACAACGTGTTATTTGAGGATACTCGTAAACAGTGCAATATACTCTAAAACTGCCATTTTCTAACAAATTCATCAACGAAGCTCAAGTCACAGTATACGATTTCTTAATAATAGTTTAACATTGATGTGTGCAAAAACCCCAGACACATTCAGTTAGTCTTTAAAAAACGTCCCACGTCTGATATAGAATGAGACCAGTCCAGACCAAATCTTAAATCCGCCTCTGCTGTATGAAGCCTAGTCTCATTCTGTATATCCTCTCTGAAGTAGAAATATTTTTGTTGATGAATTGTAAGACGATAGACTAGCATATCATTTAAATAACAAATATTTAGATATAAAAATACAAATATGACTTTTGTTAAAAAGAAGCGTGCCAGGGTAAGAGTAGTGGCACCTGTGTTGGCACCGGAGTGAAAGTTCATGCAAATAGATGGAGAAAAAACTGAATTCATAGAAGACGAAAAACACGAATAATTGCTCAATTAAAATAACCAAATCATTTATTTTTTTCCCATCAATTTCATGACTATAATTTTAAACATGTACTATAACCTCCACGTCTCTGCTGGCCTCTGTAGATATCTGAGCATTTGAAAATGCAAAACAAACAAAAAGAGAGAAAAAAAAAAAGAGAGGAAAAAAAAAATAGATATGTGCCGGAGTAAAATCAGCTACATGAAGGTGCCAACCTGCACCTTTAACCACTGATGGGTGCCGCAAGATGAAGAAGAAGAAGAAGAAGAAGAAGAAGAAGAAGAAGAAGAAGAAGAAGAAGAAGAATGTAGCCTGTGGTTCAGTTTTAAACTGTGGCCTAATGCTCTTTAAGGGCCATAAATAAATGGGGTTCCACTACAGAAAATATTAACATTGCACCATCCTCGGATATATGTTTTTACATACAATAGGTCTGCTCTATTTAGTAGACTCGAGAGTTTGGTTGGTCTGTTTTTAAAAAGCTTAGCAGCAACAGGAATGCATTGGACTAGTGCTGAAAAGGACAGCTCCCTTGAATGCACCGTCGCTGACTGAATCACCAAAGCAAAGCCTACAGGAGGAGGAGGGGGGGAGGAAGAAGAGGGGTGGGGGGTGGGGGGTCTGAGAGCTTAGCCTACCTACTGTACAACTTATTGAAACAGGGCTGTGATTTAGCTTCAGCCTCCAGTTGCAGTATTTTGTTGCTTACAGCGCTTTTGGAAAGGAAAAAGAGATGGTCGTGAAGTAATGACAAGTTCATCCATCATTAAAGTCAGCAGAGGTTGAGATACAGAGCAGAGTCCGCCATCTCAACATCCTGCTGCGCAGTAGTAGTTAAAATCGGGATTCGTTTGGAGAATTGCCAGCAAATCCCATGATAAATCTTGGTCTTTTCCAGAGTCTCTCTCTCTCTCTCTCTCTATCTCTCTCTCTTTCTTCCTTCCTTCATCTCTTCCTTCCTCATTCCTCTTCCTTTCAGCCTTCTCCATTTCCCCTCCTTTGCCTTTTCTCGTTTCCTCATGCCATCCACGCTTCGTGCCGTCGTTTTTCTCCTGCAATCCTCGAACATGCACAGCCGCCAAGTGCTTCAAATCGGTGATCAAAATTAAAAAGTCTGCAAGGCATCGTTCGTGTTTTAAACGCCGGGTGAGGACTTGTCTGTCATCCCCTTCAGGACCTCGTCTATCCGGTCGTCCTCGATGACCACTGTGGAGAGAGAAGGGAAGAGGACGTGGACTGAGACCATGACAGCAGAGGCGCATGCAGTACAATCAAACAGCGCGGACATTGTGTTTTATTGTAGGTCACGACTTCTTTCCATAATGGAGTCTTATTTATGGCCTATAGTAAGGGGGATGTGGCGCACTAAAATACCCAGTGAACGTGGTGCGTCTGCAGGTGAATCAATCAATTAATGAAAGCGCTACTGCAAATCCCTGACCTCGACTGCGCGCACTTGGTGAAAACAGCTCATCCCCGGTGATGGCGACAGTTTAACCCCATTGTTTGAGGGCTACACCGCGGGGTGTGTCCTCGCATGGAGAGCATTTCTCCTGCATGTATGTAAACAGTCTGAATGTCGTCGACAGCCACACGCTCGTGCAACAAAGAAGGATTCATGCCCGTGGTGCATTTTCAAATGTCATATTTGCAGAGTATTCTAGATACAGCACCGCGGATTAAGGGAGATTATACGAATTATGACTATAAATCCCTAAATGCAGTGCAGGCTTGTAATATTCATATATGATTTGCTCATTTTCCATCACATTAATAATTGTGAGAGTGTGTGCAGAATGGTGGCAGCGTGCCTAAGTGTCAGTCCTTTATTTAACCGTCATTTACCTCGCTTGGCTCTGCCGATCTGTCCAAGCTTCGGGGGTCTTTTCGCCTGCGACGCGGCGAAAAAGGCGCTTGTGTCCTGCAGTCCGCAGCTAAAGGACATCTGGCTGACCTCGCTGTCCGCCCCGTAGCCGCTCATTTTCCCCTCGTTGTATGGCAGCACCTCGGACATTGTGGCACGATGGAGAAGGATCACCAGCGGGGATTAAATAGTGGATAAAAATATATTCAGCCGTAGATTCCCTTTTTTTGCGCGTGCAAGCTGCAGCAATTTGGGGTCTCTCCTGTTTGGGACCCTTTTCTGAGAATTACTCGATGTGGATCCGGGGGCCAGCGGCTGAGGTCCGGGTGTTGTTGTGGTCTCTCGGTGGTCTCTGGATGTGCTGCGGCTGCAGAGAGAGAGCTGTGTTCGCCTGTGTTGCTGGCTGATGTCTGATGAGGAAAGTGGGAGATCCCGGGATCATAAAGGAAACCCAGGCAGAACGGTGAAGTCATCCATCCGGGTTTGAAGCGCGCGCGTGTGAATGTGTGTGCGAGCGTGTGAATGTGTGTGAGTGTGTGTGTGGTTGGGGACTCCGAGCGGGAGAGGAGCAAGAGTGACATCAACAGGCGAGAGATGAAACTGCAGAAGTGAAGGACTCAGACTGGAGTCGGTCTGAGGTTTGGAGACGAAGACTTTGCTTTAGGATGGAAGGAGGAAAATTCCCTGTTATATAAAAACTTATTGTGTGGCTGGTAAAATGAATGCATACCATAGCATTATATTTCATATTGTAGCACACAGCAGCCACATCATGGGATAGTTCTTTCCATATACTATAGGATCAGACTCTGCCTTTGCACAGTCTGCTGCAAGTACAAATTAAGATTTCACATATGAAACGTGATACATTTATGAAATATGATGTATCGTTATAGATTCAACTGTGCAAAAGTCGGTAAAGTAGTCGAAACTGGCTCCATCTCCACCCGCTGCAACTCTAAAAAGTTGTTAAAATGTCATTGTATCAGTTATAAGAATCCAATAAAGTGCTATATACAATAATAAAACACTTTGAAAATTATTTTTAATGCTTCTGTGCTTTTACTCAAGTAAAATTTTGAATGTGGGATTTTTCTGTGTTACAGAGTCCTTTCATACTTTGGCATTACTACTCTTACTTAAGGATCTGAGTACTTATTCTAACGCTCATAGCAGCACAGGATGTTGGTATGACAGCAAAGACAGCAGGAGACAGCAAGAGCCAAACACAAAAACAAAGGTAGTTGTATTGTTATGGGACATGTAGGAACCAGGATTTTTTAAAATCTGGATCATCTCAGGACATGTCACCCTCTGCTTCTTTATGTATATTAATTTTTATTGTGATCATTGTGAATCCCACAACTTGATTAAAGTGCATTTTCTAAATCATTGAAGTGCCCCTAAAGTGTCACAGCAGCAAAAGAAAATACAAAAACAGATGCATAATTGTACAAACAAGAGAAGTCAAATACAAAAAAACTGGAAACACTAAAATACAATACAGGTCTATAAATAATGAGTGTCTGCTGTACACAATAAGTGGCATGAAAAGAAAACATTACAGAGTTTAAATGATGACATTAAAAACCTTTTAGACTTTCTACAAGAAATACACTAAATTAAGAAATAAAAATAAACTGTCAAACAGAGAAATATACAATCTGGACCTGGCTGTGTGTCAGCAGAAAATGGCTCATTTCAGCACCCTGGACAGAGGCAGCATAATTTATACATTAGCTGCATTTGAAATTATGTCATTCTTCCCTCTTTCTCTTTGCAGCCTGTGTTACAATATCCTGTCCTCACAGCATATGGTGCCTCATAAAAAGCTAAAAATAATTAATTAACAGAAAGCCTATTATTGGACCAGGCTAGTTTTAACAACTCAGGCCAGCTGACCTGTCTATAAACATGTAACAAACTTTCCATTGAAGTGGCGTTCCTCTGTTTTAGTGGCCATCCTGCATAGCTGACCGTTGAGAGTGACCAGCTGACCAGTCTCGAGATCAGTGCTGTTGGAAAGGCTCTTGGATTTCCTGTGGGGATAAGACGCGGGGCGGCTGCTGAGTCAAAGCCAAGTGAGCTCCTGCCTGCTGACTGGCTTCCCACAGAAATATGGCCCATATAACCCTGTAAAACACATTTCAGAGTCCAGAGAACATTTCTGTTTACCAACAGTTTACTCAGAAAACACGCAGCCAACATCTTTGGAGGTGGGTTCAACCCAAACAGTCTATTTCCATGCATGGCAAAAAGTCGTCACAGAGACTTGAATGAAGTTATTTGATGGGTTACCGCTCACGATAGACAACTACAACTCATTACCTTTATATGATCTTTCTCTAACATGGATCCACAGTCAATGTATAAGGCTTTATAACGTGTCACAGATCATAAATCTGCCACTTCATCTCAATGTAATTCCCCAGGGATAACTCACAAAGCTCCACCTGCTCCAGGTGCAGGTTATTACCTGCAGCCTCCAAGCAGAGCAGCTGATTGACGCAGGGATTTCACATGATGTCATCAGTCAGCGATGCAGTCTGAGGCTGAGGGGAGAAATCTGACCTGCCCGCTCCAAATGAACAAGAAATATGCATCCTTTACACCAACTGGATGTTTCTCTCTCTGACCTCATACAAACAAAATGACGCTGCATCAAACATAAATAAAATAGAATGGGATCATTTGCTAATCCTATTTGACATACACTCAATTGAAAACAGCTCAGAGACAATCTATTTAATGCTTGACCTCATCGACTTCATTGATTTTTGTAAATAAATCAATGACGTAAAGACTGGGAAAGTTGTGGAACGCTCCAAAAACACCTGTTTGGAACATTCCACACATAAACAGGTTCATTGGTAACAGGTGATAGCATCATGATTGGGTATGAAAGAGGCATCCTGGAAAGGCTCAGTCGTTCACAAGCAAAGATGGAGAGAGGTTCACCACTTTGTGAACACATGACTGTATGAAGGAGATTACTACAGTAATATAACATTTCTTTGCAAATGGTTGCATTCTGTTTTTGTGTTTTATACAGTGTCCCAACCTATTTGGAATCAGATGTTGTACATGATGTTTAACCCACCGTGCTTTAGTGCAGTGACTCCACATTTAGTCTCTCTCTGTTTAACTCAATTGATCTCTTTCCATCCACATGCTGTGATTCCTCCTCTTCTGTGCCGTTCCTTCTCTTCCTCCATCTCTGCCTCTTTAGCAGGCAGCAGTTCTTAATGATCAGGTTCAGTCAATCAGTCATTCATCTCTGACAAGGGCACCCACCCTTAAGAAATGTGTGTGTGTGTGTGTGTGTGTGTGTGTGTGTGTGTGTGTGTGTGTGTGTGTTTGTGTGTGTGTGTGTGTGTGTGTGTGTGTGTGTGTGTGCGTGTGTGTTCTCGAAGCACTGCCTCCAATTACAAATGAATCACCTTGCTGAGTCACTCACCCCCTCCCCATCTCTCCCCTCGAGCAGACCAAGCACTGCTGAACACACACACACACACACACACACACACACACACACACACACACACACGCACATTGAATATACTCACTATGTTCCTCCCAATAACAAGCCAAGAGCTAAGGGCTATATGATCAATTCCTTGAGTATCAGCTCTTAGGATTTGTGTGTGTGTGTGTGTGTGTGTGTGTGTGTGTGTGTGTGTGTGTGTGTGTGCGCGTGCGCGCGCGCGCATGCAGGTATATATTTCAGGAAAACTAAAAACGTAAGCAAGAGGACAAAGAGGAAAGGTGCACACCATCTGTGGTGATGGGCTAAATAAAAGCATGTATATCTGCTCTCCTCGTCGTGAAGATTAATGCTATTTGTCCTCCTGCACAAACATCCTCCAGTAGATTTTAGAAACGTTGGCAGATCTCCTGCCCTCAGATCAGCGAGCACACGGCTCAGAAAGAAAAGCTCACAGCTGTAGTTTCCAGCACGCTGGAGCTACACCGAGGCAGCTGCACACTCCGCCTCCTGCACCTCGTTCACAGGGGAGGCCAAAGCTGTGATCAAAGGTGAATGTTTCATGTGGTTTAGTGCCATGTTGGTGAAGCCTGTGGGTGATTTGAAAAAGCAAAACTTGTCGCAAAGTTCTGTTCAAAGCCTCTGCATTTCTTTATTTGTTGTATTTGGACGACAGGGCAGATATCAGGCATATTTAAAGCTGGCTTTTACTCAAGTATTGTACTAGTACAACATGAAGTTACTTGTACTTTCCTTTTTATGCTACTTTATACCTCTGCTCCACAACATTTTAATTGGAAATATCATACTTATTACTGTACTATATTTGACATAGCTACTGCTTCATATAAAACATATCATTCATTTGTAAAATATGATGCATTGTTACAGTTTAAACTATCCAAATGTATATGAAGCAGCTGAAATTAGCGTTAGCTTATTGTTAACGATCTGCTTGCACGTTAATGCATCAATAATAATTATTCACTCTGCATAAAGAGTACCTTCTCTTTTCTTACTATGAGTACATTTTGTTGCCAGCAAGCCTGTACCTTTACTTTAGTCATTTTTTGAAGGTGATAGAGTATTTTTATAGCGTGGTACACTGCTTGATCTAAAATAAAGGAGCTGAGTACTTCCTCTACCTCTGGTTCTAGCTCTCAACTGTTGTAGCACATGACTCCTGAATGCAAAACAATGTCACCTGAAAGGTGTTGCTAGTGACAAACACACAGAGAATTATCACATGACTGTTACTCCTCATCTCCATGTAGCATTTCAGCATCTTTCAGCTCATTGTTTTGGTTTTCTGGTCCATGACTTTACAGTTCTGGTCTCCACTCTCACCTGCGTAGTTTCCAGCAACAGCAGGCAGCTGTTTTCAGTGGAACACGACCTGCCCAGCACCAAACAGCAGAGAGGACAAGTTAGTGACAGGCTGGTGAACATAGAGGAGCATTTAGCAGCTAAAAGCAGCTGCTTTTCTGGACCAGAAGCATGATTCAAAAGAAATGCTAATGAACCTCTGTCTGTTTACACATAAAAACCTTTTTTTTTTTTTATCATTTGGTGTTTCTGTGTTTCCAGCTTACTAGACTGCACCAAAATGGCCAAATTATTCATTGATGCAGGTTTAAATATTGTGCAGTAGAGGTCAAATTATCAGGCAGTACTGCTAAATAAAGATCAGAGGAAAGTCTGAAAAAGAAAAAAAACTTCACTGTCACTGAAACTACTTTCACTTGAGGACACAGCCCCAAAGAAAACTGCTGACGGCGTCTTCTGTGGACTATCCAGGAAAAGATACCTGAAAAGATATTTTGGTGTTGAATTTTTCAACTGCAATTTTTTAATGCTGTGAGCACCACAAATTAAACTCCCCTACAGTACACTGGAACGACAGAAGAAATGTAGGAGACAGATATCTCCTGGGCAGGTTGGTTTTTGTTTGTTTGTTTGTTTGTTTGTTTGTTTGTTTTTCATGATTTCACCTCCCTCCGTTGGATTTACAGTATTTTTGTATTCTGGGTTGGGTGAATGGGCTGTGTGCTCAAACTGGAGGGTGAAAACTTTCTATCTGACCATTGTGTATTTCCCTGTGATATCACACCTGTCTCTTTCCCTCCATAGGGAGGGAGTGCTTGGTTTGTTGATGAGAGGAGAAGCACTGCAGTCACACTGCTGTTACAAAGTAGGTCACTTGTCCCACGTTTCACTGCATGCCCAAAGCAGATGGGTGACAGCGGTAATTGGCATCAGGGACTACAGCACGCTGTGATGGCTCTCTCTCCTGAGATACCACATCTCTACCTTTCCTCCTGCTGTCTGTTGAGTGTCTGCTAATGCCAAAGTTATAAAAGACCCCTCCACCCCACAGCTCCCTGTCAGGAACACAAGCACATAAGGTCACGGTGTGCCAGGATTTCAAAGATTTATCCAAACTTTTTCTGCAGATCTGGAGCTACGCCATTTTCATTTTACACTTTATCGTTGGTTAAAGATGGGATTTGGCTCCACCTGCTGTAGTTCAGCTGAAGTATGAAACTTTTTGGATGCAAGACTTCAACACACAAAAGACATCCACGACAATAAACTGAACAAATAAATCAAAGCACAACAATACCACTTTTGTACATGAAGTGAAATGATGGTACTTTTGCTCCATCAAGACTGTAGAGTCTAGAGACATGCTAAAAGGTTCTGTGAAGCTTTGCTTAAGCATATCAGTGCTCTGAGCTAAATGCTAACATCTCTGTGTCAACATGCTCTCAATGACAATGCTAATATGTTAATGTTCAACAGGTATGTTTACCAGGTTCACCATCTTTGTTTAGTGTGTAAACATGCTAACATTTGCTAATTAGCACTAAACACAGACTAAACACTACTAATTTCCTGACTGATAGCCCTCTTACTGATAGTGAAAAACAACATTAACAATATAATTAGGTTTGGTTAAGGCAGATTGAAAAGGCTTCATCAGCTGAGAACCATGGATAAGTTTCATCCAATGGTTTTTGAGACATGTCATTAAAAGCAAAAGTCTGGGAATCACAAAAATCAGGGGGATCATCTTCTGGGGATCATGAACGCCTGTAACCCACTTCATGGTATTCCATCAAATAACTGAGGCATTTCAACAGCAGGCTGACATTCCCATCCCTATAAAAAAGGTTAGTTTGACAATATTTAAAGTTAGGATGATTGCTAGCCGAGATAATGATACAATTAAATCCTTGCATTTCAAACAGGTTCTCCTAATAAATAAGGTTTCACCTATCATAACCACCAATCTGCACCCTCATCATCACAAATCAGGGTCAACACCCATGAAGCACAGCCAATGAAAGAATAATCATATCATCTACATTGTTTGTCAGCTATCAGAAGGGATTTAACAGGATTTAATAATGTACATTAATTGCATGTGACATGGAAACCTTCCCCTGGAATCAGTGTCTTCCCTCACTGTCAACCAGTACAGCTCACTACCACAAGTGAAGAAAGATGGACACCTAGTGGTTGAATCTTTTATTCTAATTTAGAGGTGGTGAAATAAGCCTAGAATAAGTATTTGTGGCAATGAACAATGATGACGGGGGGAATCAGCCTTTACCTCTATATGAATTGTGTATACATCACAGCAGAAGTGTGTGTTTACAGATTTTAACCTCGTTCTCAAAGCATCCACTCTCTCCAAAGGCCCATGTGAGATTATTCCTATCACTCTTTAGCTGTAATGTGTCTGTAATTGTCTTTTTATCCTCTCAATTGTTCAGTTAAACTGGAATGAACAAACCAAATGCCAATGTTTTTCTCCCATGCCCTCAAAGGTCTGCGAGTGCTACAGTAATAGTCTGTTCCACGAGAGCCACAGCTGCTGTTCCGCTGAGAGAGCTCATGAGGAATTTGTCAGAGTGAACCCTTATGACCGCTGACGAAGATTTATGGGGTTCTGCATCTCCCACCTGCTCCTTTTTTCACCCCCCCCACTCAGGCCCAATGGACCACTCTTCACCTCCCCAATCCCTACACCCAGCCACCCACCCACACACACACACACACACACACACACACACACACCTACACATGCCCATTAGTTTTTCCCTTTTTGTGCTACTGCTGAGAAAAAAAATGTGAAGGTGGCGTTTCATCTCTCCACCCTATCTCCACATCTTCTCACTGCTTGTTAGAGATGACAGAAATAGTAAGCCTGATGACTCACGACATCTTTTCAGACACCAGGTGCTGTCAACAAGCATTTGTGCCTATGGAAAAATAAAAAAAAAACATCATGAATTGACACCATCTTGAGAGCCCTGTGAAACATGTGGATCTATTCAGACACAAACTACTTTCCTAATGTTTAAGAGGAGCAGCAGCCATTTGATGTAACAGCTGTTGTTCAGACGTCTGTGGATCATTCAGAGACACAGGCAGGCGGAACACCATCTCTTGAATTATACTGAGATCTGTACATACAGACATAATGACCATAATACAGTAACACATGCCAGCCTCACACGGGTCTGTACAGCGAGACTTAATTTATAAAAGAAAAGTGGGTGAGCACTTTAGCACCATCTCTCCATGGTGATACTGACAAGAAAGCGAAAAACACTACACAAATGATTCAAAGGGTGATGTTTTATGGAATTTCTTTCAACAAACCAACATTTTACACACTCTCAATGGTCTCTAGTGCATTAATTACACCTTTACACTAAATCCTCATCTTGGCACTAAATCTATCTGTGTTTCAGTAACTTCCCGTGACTCGAATATGTGACTGAAAGTTTTTGAAACACAAGTTTTGCTCATGACCACACTTGAATTATTCAGATATACACAGAACAATCACTCTTAGCAGCAGCAATATAAATTACCAGAATAAGGCACAGAACAAACATGTAAGAAAATAATTATCTGTTGCATAAATGTACACCCTTTTCCCCAATTACTTCCTATAGTTCTCATGTACAATTATAGATAAATGTACTTCACTGACACCCTGTAATGAACAAAGCATTTGCACATCCTTAAAATCCGTGTTTTACAAACACTTACAGTATGTTCTTTAAAGAAAATCTTTATTCTTTACAGTAACAAGATGATCAACAAGCTAACGTTCTGCAGCAGTTTAGACCTTAGTGGTGTAAAGCTGAGCTACAGTTTGTATGTTGGTGATGTTCCACTGAGGTCATGTGGTCACACAGGTGTCTCAGGCGTGGTAGAGAGGCACCACTCTGCTGATGTTCCGTCTACATATGGGGCAGTGGCGCCGTGGAAGCGCCTGGTAACAGCTGTGGCAGCAGCACACATGTCCACAGTCCAACAGAATACAGTCACGTGGCCGACTGACGCAAATCACACAGGCATTCTCTATGTGTTCCTCAGCCCCGTCAGTAGGGGCCCCTGGGCCCATCACTGCAGCGCGTGCTCTTGGGGCTTCAGCCATCAGTCTCTCAAATTCCCTCCTCTCCTGCTCCTGCTCCCAGCGAATTCTTAGTTGGTTGTAGTAGCGTCGACCAACCCAGAGGAGGACCACCACTCCCGCCAAAGCAGAGGCAATGGACAGCGCCCTCCACCAAACAGCTGCGCTCTCCTGCTCTCCCCGCAGGGTGCCAAAGTCCGCAATGCTCAAGAAGTACTGTGAACCATTAGAGGGGGGTCGAAGATTCAGGGTGCCGTCTGTGTCCAGTATCAACTCGCCTACGCCTGTAAGAGCTGTGCCCACCTGGAGAAAGAGGGAATATTTGTGAAATGTATCATTAAGATCAGTTTATGCTCATATTTGTCATCATGGTTAGCAAAAAAAAATATTCATGCTTTGTCAAATGAATAAGACTTAATGACTGAGTTCTAGGTGTTTACACTTCCAGTATCTGATGTAACAACTGACTTTGAGTATTTCCTCGGTCTCCAGTTGACCTTTAAGCTTCTCCCCACTGAGGTATTGTCCTACGATGTCACCCAAGCTGTAGTTGACCTGGTGGAACTTCTCATGGATGATCTCCATGTGCACTCCGGAGGCCTGCAGAGGGCACAGGACTTTGACTGTGGTCTCATCTGATCCCACTAACACAAAGGGCACTGCATTCACTCTTTGGTGCAAGACTCGTTCACTGTCCGTCCTGCAACAGGCATAGAGGAACAACAGCTCTTTTCAGTCAACACGTACGATGATGAAGACAAAATATCATACACTGGAACTTTGTCTGGTTGCCTCTTTGTTTCATGTATACATTATACGGCTTGTATAAAATGAGAATTAAACTGTGGTTTTCTCAGATTTTGATTGTTGATGAATTATTGTTCAATGCATACACGCATGTGTTTACATCTGATAGCCAGTACTTCCTCTGTCCTACTCCTTCTCCTTTCTAAATCTAATGTGGACATAACCTTTTAAGGCTCATATCACAGCCTCAGTCCCTGGTTTGATTCCTACTGAGAACTTTTGTTGCATGTCATGCCCTGACCTCCCCTCATTTTCAGTCTGCCTCTAAATTGCACGCCATCAAATAAAGGTGAAAACGGCAAAAAAAAAAAAAAAAAGCATTGTGTATGATATCATAATGCAGCATTGTATTATTGATGGAGTTCTCACCAAGTGCGTGAGAGGCTGTTCCACACCAGCCTGTGCTCTCTCAACATGAATTTCTGCAACACTCCGGCAATTTCTCTCTGGAAGTGACACGTCAGAGGCTCACCCACTGGTTGCACAGCACCTACAGTGTACATACACACATACTGGAGAATAAGAGGCAAGGACAGTACACACATTTTCAGTGGAAAAGAATATGCTAACACCTCTTGGCTGTATCAGAAACAGTGAAAGCCTAATTACCTTCGATGACAGCATACTGCAGACACGCTCCTGGAGTAACTTTCAAAATGTCTTTGAGTTTGCCATCTATGGTGAAGTGTGGAGCATCCTGATGATGAGACACAGACTATTTGTATAGTATACATACTGTGGTAGACAGAGTTTCAGGTTTTACAAAATTGCACGGTGCACAAGAAAACTCTCACATATTGCACAGGTTCCAAAACTGGAGGTTTAGACCCCGAAAGTGTTTACAAAATGGAAAAGAAACATGAAAAAATGTGTTTCTGCCATACAAAATTCAGCTTATTATGTTTCAAGTTCTCCAGTATTTGCTTTTTTTCTTCAGATTGGGCATGGTTTACTTCTTCAGCTCGATAAAATAAAAATGAAATACTCCATGCAACTTGTGATGAGGAGTTGTGAGTAGACACTGCTTTGGTCACAGGCCGAATAGGTTGGAAACAACTGGCCTAGAAGATTGGCCTCCAATGAAAGGACAGTTCATAAACATTAGCAGTGTGTTGATCATTATAAAAAGAGATTCAAGCAGTCTGTGTGAAAGCTGAAGGTATTTTTGAGGGTTTCACAACTAATTCCTTTCTATGGCTTAGACATCATTAAAACAGAAAACAGTTCATCACACATGATCCACAACTAACATCAAGTTTATCTAGTGTCGTCCGGCTCTTCTTATAGAGATAGTAGCAGATGCCTGAGAGGGCAAGGCTGGTCCCAAGACACACTGCCTGTGTAACACTGACAGGAAATTCATCCATTCCCTCTTTGTCTCCTGTCACTGCCTGAGCAGCAGACCTGTACAAACATATGATATGTTAAAAGATCAATTAGTCACACTGTCAAGTACAAGACTCATCTTGACTTAACTGGGACATGCTTTGATATGTTTACAGTGTGTGATCTCAGGTAAGTAACTAAATAATATAGTTTGCTGCTGTGTGTCCAAAAAGGCTATGACTTCATGCAGTGTAACAGTCTCATCTCAGTGACAGCACTTCATACCGCTTTCACTTGGTCATCATCAACACAAACTGAAGTCAGTAAAAAGGCACATGTGATGCCTACAGAATATGCAGACATCAAGTCTCACTGAAATAGGCCTATGTCTCAATGACATCAGACACGGCAAGATGTAAACAATGTGAACAATGTTACAGGCAAAGCTAGACATGATAAAAGGAAAGTGATACATGTAAATATTTTACACGTGGGTATCATGGCTGAGAGTGTGTCAGTTGTTTAAAGTGTAACTTAGCGGTTTTGACATTCAAACTATGACTGTGAGTCGACGTGGACTCAGACTTCAGATGGCTGTAGTCTGAAGGTACTGCAAATAAGCCACATACTGAGGCTAGCGCAGGGCCACAGAGCTAGAAGTTGTGTTAATAATAAGACACAAAGACTCATCTCTTTGACGGCTAAAATCATGGATGGACTGTAACTCACAACTAGCTTGTTATAAGGAAGCTAGCACTTGAGTTTCTTGCAAAGAAGCAATCACACTTTAATGTCAATAATGCTGTTAGCGTTAATTGTGCCTTTAAAAATGGTAACCATACGCTGAAAGTAATTTTTTCTGCTGTGAGTGTGTCGCTTGCCATATAACGTATTTCCGTGAGATTATTTATCTTTAAAATATTGGTTGGCTAAAGCTAGCTGCTAGCTAGCTGTCGACAGCTAGGGAAACAGCAGTGACCTTTAAGCGTTTTTTTTACAACCTTACCATTAGCTTAACATATGAGCAACAATTATTCATGTATAAGAGTATATATGTTTTAACTATCAAGTATAATTAAAAAATGTTTTTTATTACCTGTCAACGAAAGAAATCTCTTAATTTGACATCTTCGGTTGGAACAGTGTTGTCTATGTCACGTGATGTAGGAGACGAAAACGTTGAGTCACGTGACGAAGTCTAACTATCGTGTCAGTTGCGGCCTCTCTCCACGTCTCTGCACCGCCGACATGGCAGGAGGAGTGCGGAGAAAGTCTCCCGGCGCCCCGTCCCCACTGTGGGGGAAGCTTCATACACTGTGGCAGGACAAACATTTGGTCTTGTTCAAGACGGAATATACGTTACTAGTGGTTTCAGTTTTGTGGTTCCTGGAGATCGGGATCAATGTGTGGGTCATACAAAAAGTAGCATGTAAGTAGCTGCGCAGCTAGTTAGCATGCTATGGTGTTTTGTCTTTTCATTGAACGCATCTCAACGCTAAATAGCTAGCATTAGCAAATCTACTGACTTCCACTGCCACCTGTCAGAGGGAATTTACTGCCGTTACATGTCCGTATACAATCGTGTGTTCTGTTCTCGTGTTAAATGACATTAATTATTTTAAGCAGCTGCTATCTTCTAAGACCTGATGCAGCTGCAGGTATTTTTTTACGTAAACTAACGTAACCCATATATTCAAGCATTAGTATGTCATCCTAAATTGTGACAAGTCTTCTTATTTCTCTAATGATGCAACAGTTACCATCAATAATACTTACACCATCAGTTAGTGTTATGATTAATCGGTTAATTACTTACTCTATAAAATGACAGAAAGTAGTAGAAAATTTCACAGTATCAGTAGATTGACAGACAAAAGATAAAGCAAAGGGTTACAGTAATCTGCAGATTAATGCTAATGTTGATATTTTAAATAACCACAGCTCTGACTTGTGTTCTTATGTTCTCTACTGCAGACACTGAGATAGACTGGAAAGCCTACATGGATGAAGTAGAGGGAGTCATCAATGGTACCTACGACTACACTCAGCTTAAAGGAGACACCGGCCCGTTGGTGTAAGTTTCAGTGTGTTTCTCAGTGATGTAGGTCTCCATCCTGCAATTGGATGTAGTTTCCTGAGTGCAGCATAAATGAGTGCCTTGTTGTTGCAGGTACCCGGCCGGCTTTGTTTACATCTTCACTGCTCTCTACTACATCACCAACCATGGGGTGAACATTCGCCTGGGCCAGTATGTTTTTGCTGTTTTCTACCTCATCACGCTACTGCTTGTCTTCAGGATATACTACCGCACTAAAAAGGTTGGTCTGTGATTAAAGCCTCAGTTACATGTTCAAATGCTCATGAAGCCATTCAGTTTGTGTGAAACTCTTTGTCTTTTAGGACATGTCAATAATGTATGCCATTTTTTGTTCCAGGTTCCTCCCTATGTGTTTTTCTTTGTGTGCTGTGCTTCTTATCGGATCCACTCCATCTTTGTGCTGCGTCTCTTTAATGATCCAGTGGCCATGATGCTGCTGTTTGCAGCTGTCAACCTCTTCATGGATGGATACTGGACCCTGGGCTGCGGCCTTTACAGGCAAGTGTTGACTCCTTGACAGCACAATGCAGCTTTTCATGTTATGGCTTTCTGAGTTAACCAAGAGGAGAATGCATTGGGTGTGTCTGAAACTTTATACAGCACAGTAGTTTGTTTGTGTGTTTTGCCATGTGACATGATGAAATTACAACTCAGTCATCCTCTCTTTCTGACAGTTTAGCAGTGTCTGTGAAAATGAATGTGCTGCTTTTTGCTCCTGGGCTGCTTTTCCTCCTCCTGTCTGAGTTTGGTCTGATCAGGACAATCCCGAGACTTTCTCTGTGTGCAGGCATTCAGGTAAAATGTTCCCTGTAACATCAAACCAGGCACACTTT